>NW_021604678.1:1237623-1279150 GCF_004785775.1 Grammomys surdaster
TATCTATATATCTATATATCTATATATCTATATATCTATATATCTATCTATCTATCTATCTATCTATATATATATATATATATATATACACACATGTATATATATGATGAGCATACTTTAGCTGTCTTCAGACACACCAGAAGAGGGCATCAGATCCCATTACAGATGGTTGTGAGCTACCATGTGGTTGCTGGGAATTGAGCTTGGGACTTCTGGAAGAGGACTCAGTGTTCTTAACCACTGAGCCATCTCTCCATACCCAGATGGCTCTTAACAGAGCCACTCCAGCTTTCTGCCTTCACCTTTTGAAAGCGGTGCCTTCATGTCACATCCTGACGCACTGGGATTGGCGTGTGGCTCATGGCAGAGTGCCCCATGACCATGCGTTAAGACCTTGATTTGATCCCTAGGATTATTTCTAAATTATTTCTTATATTCCTTACATTTTGCTTTTTTTTTTTTAATGAACTTGAAGGCCAAGGCACCTGTTTGGAGATGAGTTTTCCTGTGAGGATCCTTGAGGATGCCGTCTCTCATTCCTAAGCTGTTGTGGTTCTATGAGGTCATGCTCCATTCTCTTCCTCAGCTGTGACATTTGGTGCATTTGAATTTTGAGGTGGAGAACCTGACTCATTTTAGTGACTGCTCCTGTGGACTGGGATATAGATTTATTTATTTATTTATTTATTTAAAGTTTTCCCAGGCCTCAGGCCAGATTCCAGTCTAAGTTCACACACCTGTGAACTTCTTCCAAGGTTACTCAATACTTTCTGTGTGTCTTCATGTCAGAGGTCACTTTAGGCCTTTGAGCTTTCTCAGGACACACTCTATGCAGCCCCAGTGAGAAGGCTTCTGAATGCAGCTGACAGATAAAGTCTCTGTTGATTGATTAGGTCAAGGATTATATAGGATCAATGCAGCAAAGGCTGGGAAACTAAAAGGACTTAAAAATAAAAGCCCAATCAAGTGTACAAAGGGGGAGAATTTAAATGGGGGTGCTGTATCACCAACAGTGCATTTAGAGAGAAGGGGCAGACACCAACGAACAAGGATGCCCTGCATGATAACTAGCAGCTGTAGTACGGTGGGTGGGAGTGGGGATCAGGGACTGTGCTGGAGACCTGAGGAGACTAGAAATCACCAGGGGATTAGTGAGGCCTTTGAAGGATCCCATAGTCAGGGGACAAGATGTGCAACAGGATGTGGGATGAAATGCAAGTGGAACGTAAAGAAGTTTCTACAAGGTTGTGAACTCACATTGCTGAGTCT
The DNA here is from genome assembly GCF_004785775.1 of Grammomys surdaster. Classification (NCBI taxonomy): domain Eukaryota; kingdom Metazoa; phylum Chordata; class Mammalia; order Rodentia; family Muridae; genus Grammomys; species Grammomys surdaster. The sequence continues at coordinate 1,238,893 of NW_021604678.1, forward strand.
CCAGAAATCTGGAAAAGAGTCAGGCTTGTGTAGGAGTGAAAGGGGACAGGGATTTGCACATCAGAAGCTTTTGAGTTCACCAGTGGAAATACCCAGTGGAGGGTAATATTTTTTTTGTCAAGATTTAAGAGGCTAGGGGAGACTTGGTGGATTAAGACTTTGGGGAATTTTGGAGCTGGAGAGATGGCTCAGTGGTTAAGGGCACACTGACTGCTCTTCCAAGGGTCCTGAGTTCAATTCCCAGCAACCACATGGTGGCTCACAACCATCTGTAATGGAATCTGATGTCCTCTTCTGTGTGTCTGAAGACAGCTACAGTGTACTCACATACATAAAATAAATAAATAACTCTTTAAAAAAAAAAAGACTTTGGGGAATTTCATGAAGCCCTCTGGAGACGGAGCTTAGTGCCACACTCCTGTAACCTCAGCATTTGGAAACCGAGGAAGATAGATCAAGATTAAGGACAACTCTGGGTCACAAAGTAAGCTCCAGGTGAGTCTGGGATAGATAGTGAGGCCTCATTCACAAGCAAAACAAAGACAAATGAACAAAGCATTTGTGTGTGTGTGTCTGAAAGATAGAGGAGAGAGAGAGAGAAAGAGAGGGGGATGGATAGATAGGTAGATGATAGATGATAGATAGATGGATAGGTGGATAGATAGATGATAGATGAATAGATAGATGATGGATGGATAGAAAGATGGGATAGATGGATAGGTAGACAATAGATGGATAAATAGATGGATGAATAGATGGATAGATAAATAGATGATTGATACATAGATAGATGGTAGATAGAGAGATAGAGAAATAGATGATATATTTATATATGATAGATAGATAGGTAGATAGATAGATAGATAGATAGATAGATAGATAGAGCGAGAGTATTTGGTGACTCAAGGTGAAGAACTGACCTGTTTCTAGATGCTGAATTTGGATCAAGAAGTAGAGGAAGCAAATCCATACAAATGTCTCCTTACCCATGGTGTGTACTTGGGAGTATTAGTCTGAGCATGGAAGTGAAGTGAGTTGGCTAGGAAGGAGCAGGAGGTGTATATGATGTGCCACGGCATATGTGGAGAGCATTCTTGAGAGTGTGAACATTCTCAGAAACTAGGAGAAAGGACTTTGAATGCTTTCACCATCATAAAAAAATGATGGGTTTGTTGTTGTTGCTGCTATGGCTGTGAGGGAGATAAAATACGGAGCCCCGTGACTGCTAACAGCTTCCCCACCCTTGAGTTCTATCATCCATCCTGAGCACCATCTGAAGACACAATGTGTTCAATCTGATTTGAGCATGTAGTTACATACATGCATTGAAACAACTCATAACCCATTATATGTATAGTTTCTCATGCCGTTATTTACCAGTTCTAAAGTAAGTTTAATGTTTCAAAAGTCAGCAAACCAAGAAGTTGTAAAGCAAGAGAGATCCCCAGTGATCTCTTGCAGAATCTACTGGAGTCACCATGGGCTGTGACTTTGCCCTGGGGTGAGAACAAAGCAAAAGCAGAGGTCCTACTGTGCGTTCCTGCTTCTCTGCTTTTGTAGGCTGTGTATTGGTGAAACTACAACTTCCAAAAGTCTCCATGAAACAAGAGCTAAAAAAAAAAAAAAAAAAAAGCCAAACTAAGCAAAACCTGTTCCCGTGTTTAGAGCGCCATCTTCTGGCCGTGACTTATCGGATGGCCTTGAAGTGGTAGAACAGAGCACTCAGGTGCAGACAGGGCCGGCTTTTCATTTGTTGTCATAAAGTTTTCCTCTCTTGCCGCTGTAACAGATTACTGACAGAAGAATCTCAAGGGAGGACAGATTTATTTCTGGATCAAGGACCAAGGAGCATAGTCTTTCGTGGCTGGGGGAGGCATGGCCGCTGGAATGATTCTGTTGCTATGGGAGCTTGCTGTGGTGGCTTCTTACTGGCATCAATCAGGAAGCAGATAGTTTATTCCCTCTCAGGCCTGTCCCAGTGTCTCCTTCTTCCAGCCAGGCAATACATCCACAGCATCCCCCACAAGACTCATAGCTGGGACCGAGAATTCAAATACCAGAGTCTATGGGTCCTCACACAAATCAAGTCAATCTGTCTGTGCTCCAATAGGGGCCCCCTTACCTTCAGAACCTTTATTCTGAGCCATTCGGTTGAGACTCAACTATGTTTCTAGAGATTACTTTCCTTGTTTCCTTGTGACAATTCTCCATGCACCAACGGCAGCGTCTCGATTCCAGTTCAGAATTCCTTCTGTTTTTTTCCCCTATTCCCTTGGAACTGAACGATTTCCCTGGAATTTATTAACTTTCTTTTGTTTGTTCCTGGGTGCCAGCCTTGTGTGTGTGTGTGTGTGTGTGTGTGTGTGTGTGTTATTTAGGGAGCCCAAGAGCCTGATGCATATTGGGTGCCTTGGTGTTTCTCCCACTTTCTGTCTTTTCCTCCATCCTCCTCCTCGCTTTGGGGGTTTTATGGTTGATCCCAGGGTTGTGCCCATGTTTGGGAAGTACCAGTGAGCACTCTTTGCCCTGGTTGTTTTGGAAGGAGTGATCTATCTATCTATCATCTATCTATCTATCTATCTATCTATCTATCTATCTATCTATCTATCATCTATCTCCAGGACAAGTATCATGTCTCTGTTCAGTTCATCCCTCACATCTTGAAGGAGCTCAATGAGTGCTCAGTGAATTCAATTTTAGGAAGAAAAACAGATGATAGAATAGACATAATAAAAAAATGAAAGGAGAATGAAGCAAATGAATAATTGTTAGTTCACTACTTAGTAAATAGGCTTTTATGACTTGAAGAACTCTGGATAGCTCAGTAGGTTTGTGAATTCACCAGTATGTTCATAGGAAGAGCCTCAGGATGTTTCATCCTCTCTTCTCTACCTAGTTTAATTCTGAGCCTTGTGATATAACCAGAAGATGCCTGTATAGCATACGGGACTCTCACATCCTTGGCAAGGACGTGTGGTTAGGACGATGAAGACTAACAAGAGAACGTTGAAAGTTATCAAAGACCAGAACACTTGAACACTTCTTACTAAGTTGTTGAGGGGACATAAAGTGTACAGGACGATTCTATCCAGAGGCATGAAAATGTGAGGGGCAGTGTCTGTGAGCATGGAGAGGGCGGCACGCTTGTGTTAACAGGAAAAAGTAGCCTAGGATTAAGGCTTCGCTGCTGTGTCAGTCAGTGGCTTACATAGGGGCTGAAGCAGGCAAGTCACAAGTTTGAGAGTAGCCTGGGCTGCAGAGCCAGGTTTTGTCTTTATCAAGAATGCTGTATTTGCTACTCATGGGACATACACAGTGGATTACCTTCACTGCTTGAGAGGGCTCTCTCTCCTAGAACTGGGAGGCAGTGAGCTTGTCTCGACAGTCCCAGCAGCTGAGTCTAGGCAGCACTTTTTCTCCTCCTGCCCCTCACCCAGGCAGGCACCCAGTGTTCTTGTGGCAGCTCTGGCATACAGGTGTGTGCACTCAGACCTAGATGATGATGACGATGTTGAAAGACAGGAATTGGAGGGTGTGGTGGCAAGAGGAGGAGAGGGAAAGTCTTGCTAAGTTAAGACATAAAAATGTAAAGGCCTAGTACTAACATTGTAGATACACTGGTGACAGACAAGATGTGTGCACATTTGTATGTGTGAGTGTGTGTATGTGTTTCAGTTGGCTGGCAAAGCAGAATTCCTAAAATTTCTGAGTGTGTTAACCAAAAAATAACAAGGACTAGGCTCTTAGTACCCCCTGACTGAAAACATACAAGATGATAAAGTATATTTTCAATTAATAAATATTTGTAAGTATCAGCATATTCATGTCTACTCAGTTTGTGTAGATTGAATGGCATGGTGTTGATTCAAAGATTTGTTTACATCTCTTTAATGCCTAGGGAGGTTCATTTTGTGTAACCCCCTTCCTTCCTTCCTTCCTTCCTTCCTTCCTTCCTTCCTTCCTTCCTTCCTACCTTCAAATATCGAACATCTACTAAGTGCCACAAGTTCTACCATGGTCTATGGAAACAGCTTTGCAGGAGACTGAGACCCTATTGTCAGGGAGCCTGTGTTCTACTGGAGGCAACATAACATATACTATGCTCTGAACTACCACAATAGTACTGAGACATGGTCTTGGGCTGTGGATACTGCCTGGGTATTCTGTGGAGACATTACTTACATAGCCTGGAGAGACAGCTTTCTAGGACAATGACACATGGACAATTGAGTAAGACAAAGGGACTGTTGTAAAACCCAGGAAGTGGGAGTTTTCTTGCTGTCCTTTGGCTAAAGCAAGATGTCTGGTGTAGCTAGAACAGGGACAATGATGTATAAGATGAAGAAGTCGGAGTGGGCGGGGATCATATGTCCTATCCTAGGCCATAGGAAGGCCCATTTGGAATTTTATCCTAAGTGAGAAAGGAAGAAGGTACTGAAAGATGATTTTAATGAGGATAGTGACCAAGCACCAGGACCATTGTGGTGTAGATGACCGGGTAAGGAGAAAAGCAGATTCCTAATTGGAGAAATCCAAGCTAGGGACCAGATCTTAAAGGCTGCTGATTGGCTGAATAAGATGATGGCTGGGACTCACCTTTGACATTTATAATAGGGAAGTTACTGAGGGGTGGTGATAAAGAGGCTTTGAGGATTTTATAAGAAGGGATGTAAGCAGTATTGTATTATATGGAAATCACTTATTGGTGGTGGGAGATAGGAAGAATTAGGTATGAGGGTAGGAAGACATATTAAGTGCCTAGTCCAACAGTCTGATTGGAAGATTCTAGGAACTGAGTTAGGGAGCAAAGGTGGGATTGGAAAACCATTGAAGTGTTTAAATTGGAGCAACCAGAGCTGAAGGAATATAGGCCAAGAAGAGACAGGTCAGGGTCAAGGTAAGCATTTGAACTTGTGTGCTTAGGAAAATTATGGATCTGTTAACAGAGCTGAGAAGATCAAGAGTGGAATGGGTTTGGGGAAGATGACACTTTTATCTTTGGATGTCACAACTTTAAAGTCCTGAACATCTTAAAACTCACTTTCAGATGTTGGTCTCTAGTTCTCTGCCAGATGGCTCTCTCTTGAGCATCTGAAGCACCTGATGAACCAGGACCTTGTGTCCTTGCCACCTCTGTTCCAATCTTCCTAGGACGAACCTGTTTATGCTGTAGTGTAAGCTGATGACCCACACCCAATATGAGCCTCATGAAAGCCCTTTATCATCCTTACATTTAATGGGATGAGTTGGAAGTGTTTGTGATAAATGTTAGTAATAATACCTTTCAGGATGGATGTGTAACGTCCTGAACGTCAGAGAGAAAAATTAAAACTCTAAATGTGAGAATCCTTTGATATTAAATCAAATAAGGAGTTTAAGAGAGGAAGGTAAAAAAAAGAATATTGATTATGGGTTCTGGAGAATTCTTCCTTGTGGGAAGTTAAATTGAGGGCGAAACAGGATGTAGTGAAATGGGAGAGAGTGAAAATGGGGCAGGAGGGTAACTAAACAAGGTGGCCCTGCACAGTGCCTGGTGATAGAGGTGGATTCTGGGGGCTTTTAGCAAATGTGTTTGATTAATAGAGTATAAGGGATAATATTATATGTCACCAGGGAAATGGAGATTTCTCTTTCAGGTCCTTAGTCTTGTAAATCAAAGAATTGAGAAACTCAGAAGGAACCTCAAGGACAGTTTTATTTGAATCTGAGAGAAAACCAGCAGGATGAGCAAGCTGTAAATCTTGGCAGCTGCCTGGAGGAGGTAGATGTTGAAGAGGAAGAGGGAAAGTCATGCCTTTTGCAGTGGAGGTGGGCAAGCACTGTGTAACCGAAAGGGAGCACTGTTGGGGGAAGCAGTGATTCAGAGAAAGAATGAGAAAGCTGAGCATGTGTTCAGCCAGCATCTCAAAGAAAAAAGAGCTAGGAAGAAGGAAAAGGAAGTTATTTATGATCTTCTGAGTTAGGACTCAAAAAGCAGACACCTAGAAAACCAGTTAGCTCTGGAGTATGGCCTAATGCGAGCACCTTAGGTGTCTGTGCCATCTGTGAAGGGTGAGTATAGTGTCCTCTCCCAGGGTCTTTAGGTGAATGAGATTCAGGCAGATGGGATAGTCAACTCACTGCCTGATGATTGGTGGGCTCAGCTGGATTAACCCTCAGAGGACAACAGTGTATAATGTTTTGGGTTTCCTCCAGGGTTGGAGGTAGAATTCAGATTCTCCCCTTTCCACTAGGAAGAAGTAGTTTTGTCACAGCTGCTTCCATGAAGCCCAGGAACTTCCACCTTTTCACACGATCACCTGTGTGCTAAAGAGGGGCTTCCGTTTGTACTGTAATGAGGGAGACAGAGAGGCCACTATGAGGAAGGTGGACCATCTTCAATGGCCCCCAAGTCTGCAGATATCTGTCTAGCTAACATTATACTCAGTTTGATTACAACGTCTCAGGAAGATGTATTAAAAGTGCAGATTAATTTTAAGATATAAACCTTCTATAATGCTGAATTGGGAAATACATCTTCAAAGAGCAGAAATATACATAATTTGTTCCTAAACCATTTATTTTAAAGTGGTGTGTGTGTGTGTGTCTGTATCTATCTGTGTGTATGTGTGTGTGTGGGGGGGTGTTTGAGCGCCTGCACACTCAAGAACATGCATGCTACAGTGTATGTGTGCAGGTCAGAGGGCACCTTTTCCAGAACTCTGTTCTCTTCTTTTATCTTGTTGTAGAGCTGGGCTATAGCTATATATACGCCAGGCTAGCCGGTCTATGAGTTTCCAGTAAATTCCGTGTCTTCACCTTCCAGCACACTACGAAAGGAGACCCTCTAGTATAGGTTTTTGCCCCTCCATTGACTTTTCACATAGGCTCTGGGGATCAAATTTAGGTAGAAAGGGCTTTTACCCACTGAGCTAACTCCTGGCTCATTTCCAAGTCTTCTGGAATCTATCATTGAAACTTCCATAAAGATTAGAACCATGCGCTGGGCAGTGGTGGCGCACGCCTTTAATCCCAGCACTTGGGAAGCAGAGACAGGTGGATTTCTGAGTTCAAGGCCAGCCTGGTCTACAGAGTGAGTTCCAGGACAGCCAGGGCTACACAGAGAAACCCTGTCTCGAAAAACCAAAAAAGAAAAAAAAAAAAGATTAGGACCATGCTTACCCTGTGATTAGACCTTATGAAGCCAGTGCTTGCAAGGATGTAAAGTCAATATGCAGTAAAGCTAAGGAGACGTGCAAAAGGGATGCCACTGGAGAACCAGACGAAGCCAAGGGATGCGAGGAAGAAATGACTCGGAGCGCAACTGAGGTTTCTTTAGAATTCTAAACATCGGGGAGGGATGGAGCATATCAGTTTCCCTCATCAGCTGGGTGGGGAGCTTTCTCACTGCACGTCACAGAATATATAAATGAATGTGTCAAGGGAGGAGGGGTGGCGAATATTCGAGAACACCTCAGCTGTGAATTTATGAGTCAGTTGGTAATTATACAGCAGTGTGCTTCATCAGAGGCTGCAAAGAACCCAGGGCACTTCAATTGGACTCCATTCTTCCTTTGGTACCAAGCTTATCATTTAGTTGTTTTAACTTCTTATGAAACTCATGTTATTATGGTAGTTTCAACTTCTTATGAAATTCATGTTATTATGGTAGTTTCAATAACCAAAGAGTAAAGCAAAACTTAAAACTTATTTCTTTCAAGTTGAGTAGAGTTTCATATCACCATCGAATGACTCTTCACCTATATATTTAAGTGTAAAGAACTTCATGTGTTCACCAAAGATGTTTTCACCTTTACCATGATCTTCTAGCCAACTTACATTTTTAATATTAAGGACTTTCAAACGCTTAATACACTGACAGAGCCTACTGTCCTGATAAGGAGAGTCAAGAATTTGATTGGTAAATGTGGTATCTATATTTTATGTGGTTCATGGGTGTATATTTGAGCTAATGTGCACCTATAACTATTATGTTTGTAGCTGCAGGCTTTTCACTCTGCATAGCTAATAAGGGTAGGTGGTGAGTCAGAGGGAAGGACCACCTTACTCATCTTCAGCGTCTTTCATCTTCGGCTCATTAAGTATGTTATAAACATCAATTAAGGACTCATCACAACACAGCTTGGAGAAAAAGATGGTATTAGTATCTTTGTTATGGGGAAACAAGGCAGATATTAAGTATATGGAACCAGTGATAAAATGCAGATGGTCAAGGCTTCCTGGTGACAGAGGAGAAGTATGGGGTGGTTAATCCAGGCTGAGTTTGATAGAGGAATGTGAGCTTCAGGAAACATTGGGCCTTTTGTACAGTCACCATGAGAGATTAGGCCCTGCAGGACTCGAGCCTCTGCAGGGAAGAATGCATCCTTCTGCACTGGCTTTGCCTTATTTTCTGAAATGGGAAATCAGGTCATTTCTGAACTCATCTGGTATAAGTGTTCCAGCACAGCCCTGATTGCAAGTAAGATGTTCCACTCTTCTCCTGAGAGGATTAAAACTGGTCTTATTACAGTGACCTAATTTTTGGTTTTCTGAAGGTTTTTGGTAGTTGTTCTGATACCATAGAAATACAAAGGGCTTTCAGATCTACTACCCTAGTAGAGGTTCCCATGTCATGACAAAATACCAAGGCCAAGGCAGTGTGTAGAAGGAGGGGTTTATTTGGCTTGTGGTTCCAAAAGTCTACCAGGAAATGATGGACACAACCATGGGAAGCACACATTTTGAACTTCAATCAGGAAGCAAAGAATAACAAAGTGGGATTTGGCATATGGCTTTGAAACTGCCAAGCTTGCCAGCACTGACGCATCTCCTCCAGCAAGGCCACACCTCTAACCCTCTCCAAACACCAAGAACAACTGGGGACCAAGTAACCAAATATCTGAGCCAAGGGGACATTCTCATCCAAACCACCACAAAGGCTGAGGCAAGGAAACAAGGTTTGAGGCTAGCTCGAGCTACACAGTGACATTTGGTCTCAAAAACATTTTTTTTAAAATTAAGAATAACTAATATCGGGCTGGAGAGATGGCTCAGCGGTTAAGAGCACTGACTGCTCTTCCAGAGGTCCTGAGTTCAAATCCCAGCAACCACATGGTGGCTCACAACCATCCGTAATGAGATTGGATGCCCTCTTCTGGTGTGTCTGAAGACAGCTACAGTGTACTCATTAATACAATAAATAAATAAATATTAAAAAAAAAAAAAAAAAAAAAAGAATAACTAATATCCTTTCAAACTACTTCAGAACAGTGAAGTGAAAGGAATGTTGTGCATTAATCAAAGTTTACTAGAAGAACAAGACATAAAGAACTTATTAAATTAGCTTAAATCAAAATTGTGATGGTAAGTCTCTGCTCTGTCCTTGAGGCAGTGTGAGTATCTTAGCTCTTCCAATCTGTTCAAAGGCCTGGAGTATTCCAGGAGAGCCGCTGGACCTCAGTCAACGTTGGAAGCTGGGAAACATCGATCCTGTTTCTAGCAAAGGAATCAGCAGAAGCAGCAATAAGCTAAGTCAGCTTAGCACCAAGAGAAAAGGCACAAGCCTCATGCACTTGGTGTACTTGGTGCACTTGGTGCACATACCTACATGTAGGCAAACACTCGAAATACTAAAATAAATACATCTAAAAGAAAAGAAGGAAAAGAGTTTCCTTTAAAAACTGAAGAGGAGTTATAATGTGATCCTGTCACTGTGCTTTTGGGTGTGTATCCTAAGGTACATGATAAGAGCTCCATGCCCACCCCATGTTCTTTTATTTTATTTTATTTTTTTGCTTTTCCTGGGTATGGTCATTTATTGGTTAGAGTCACCCAGGAAACATGTTTCAACCTTATGACTAAAGACCTGGGGAAGGGAGTTGTGTGACATCCCTACACAGCAGCCGCCAAGCACCTGTCTGTGCTACTCTACTGTGTGTACCCGAGGTCTCGTGACTAAGCACACAGCGTAAGAGTTTGACCCTGGAATCCTCCTGTTAACGGGCTCCATCTCTTCTGCCTTCCCCACAGCTTTACAGATCTGTTTCACAGAGAGGAGCAATTAGAGGAGGGACCAGAACTGTAGGAAGCCACGGCTTGTGCTGGCAGAATTTGCCATTGCAAGATGGCGCTGGCATCCGGTGCTCCTCCTAGTAAACAAGTAAACCGCGCGTGTGCTATGGTAAAAGCGCGCCAAAGTCAAAGCCCATCCCGGGGCGTTTTGGCGGGCAACGAGTAAGCAGCCAATCAGAGGTGAACACACCGCTCTAAGGGTATATAAGCAGTGCCTTTTCTGGGCCTGGGGTCTTCCTCCATTTTCATTTGGAATAAACGTTTGCTGCGGAAGGATCCTGGTGTCCGCGTGCATTCTTGCTGGCGAGACGATTACACGCAGGCCACACAGAACATCCCGGTTTGTCCCCACAATGTATACCTTGGCAGTTTAGAAGGCATAGTCCTTTGCACAGCTCTGCCAATGACTATGAGCAGTCAATCCCACACTTGACAAACCCTCTCCCATCCGACTCATTTGAGTTAAAGGAAACACTAACATTCAATGCCCTATCTCTGTCTGATCTAATTACAGGCAGAGCAGGAGCCTCTCAATAGAAGGAGATGCTGGATTTGCCTCCTGGTGGGTTCAGGACTTTGTTGTGGGAGCGAGGTCTTGGCCCCAGTCTGGGCTCATGACTGTCAACCGTGGGTGTGGGCTCTGGTATCTTTGCACGCTCCGCTTCTTTTGAGCTTCCTTTCTCGCCCTGCTGTCCTCTGGGTGTGGAGTTTGCTGTAGCTTTCAGGTCAGACTTAGAGTCTTCGCCTTCACACAGCAAAACATGATCCTTGGGCTTGTTTGGGTGTGCCAGAGGCACAGTGGCAGTGACTGGGGACCCAAATATGTCACTGGTCTTCCCACCGGGTGGATTCAGACGTTGTTGAGTTTGCACAGGAGTTGATTCATCGAAGATCCCACTTCCTTTGCCTCCTGGAGGATTTGTCCTCTTGGGTATGTTTTTAGGTTCTTCAGTTGGTCCAAAAATATTAGATGCCATCCTATTAGGCTTGCTTGAAGGAATACCTTCTTCTGGACTTCCAAAAAGATCGCTTGATTCTCCTCTGGGGGGCTTCATGGATCTGGAGCTCAACTCGCCAGGTTGGCCATCCGCGCCCTGGAACATGTCAGCCACCGCCCCACCCACCCATCTTCTTTGCACCAGCTGTCACAATACCAAGAGATCAAAACAACTGACACATCCACAGACAGAGGGATGTCTAAAAACGAGGGTGGTGTGTAGAGATAACAGAATAAAGATGAAATCCTGTCATTTGTGGCAGCATAGGATGGAAATGAAAGATATTGCATAAGGTGAAATAAGCTAGGCCCAGAAAAACAAATGCTTCACGTTCAAGTTTATTCATGGGAAGTAAAAATGTCAGTCATTCGGGAGTGGAGAGAAGACTAGATGCCAGCAGAAGATAAGGAAGAGAACAGCAAGATGGTGACCGTTTGGGATGGGTACCAAAAAGCAGTAAGAGTGGGAAATGATATTGATATTATAAAGCACAATAGAGAAACTGTACAATAATTAACTATGCATCAAAGTTACTGATACCAAGAATGATGATGCTTCAGAAATGGCAATGCTAATTAGTGGGATTTTTACCATTATATGCCATATACACATATCAAATTGAAACTGTATACCATAAACACATACAAATATGTTACTTAAAATAAAAAACATTTTGAATGAGATGCTGATTTCAAGCCAACAGTAGTCTCTGTGTTTCAGACTTCTCATGTTACTGTCCAGCAGTTGTCTCAGAGAGGAGGCAAGTCTCATCTAAAACTGTCCAGAGTGCAGTGAAGAACATTGCACATGGGGAAAGCATCTCTCTGCCCCAGGTCATGAGAAACACTGGAGAGGGTGAAGAGGTTTGCTCTAATCTGGTGCTGAAGTCCCTGCTGACAGTAGCTCTGACTCCAGTGCATCAGCAACCTTGACCAAAGTTCAGGTAAGTTCAAGAACCTGATTCAACACGAGTATGATCAGTGACTTACCTAGTCATCATCAGAGAGGCTTCCTCCAGCAGCAGACAAGAACAAATGCAAAGACCTACAGACAGACATTGTACAGAGACAGAATCTAAACTAGATGTCTCCATCAAATCCCTCCTCTCAGAGCTCAAGGAATCCCACAGAAGAGGAGGTGAAAGGGTGGACAGAATTAGTGTGAGTGGAGAACTCTAAGAGAACTCAGCCCTCTGAATCAACAAAGCAGGAGAATATGATTTCACAGAAACGGAGACATGGATCTGCAGCCAGTCCTCTACATATTCATGACAGCTATTAGCCTAGGGTTGTTATGGGACTCTCAACTGTGAGAATGAGTGGGCCTCTGACTCCTGTGCCTGTTCTTGGGACCCTTTTCTCCTGTTGGGTTGGGTTGTGCTGGGGCACTCAAAAAGAAGGCACATCTTTGGGAAAGTGAACCATGCCCTGGCATAGGGACTCAGGGTGATCGCCTGCTTTGGGGAGAAGTTAGACTAAAGGGAGGCTGGCATCATCGAGAATATAGTTTTCGAGCAAACGAAGGTCATTGCAGATAACGTGAAAGACTGGAACAAGGTGGTCCTGGCCTATGAACCTCTGTGGGCCATTGGGACTGGCAAGACTGTAACCCCTCAACAGGCCCAGGAAGTACTTGAGAAGCTCTTGACATGGCTGAAATCCAATGTCTCTGAGGGGTGCCTCATTTATGGAGGTTCTATGACTGGAGTAACCTGCAAAGAGCTGGTCAGCCAGCCTGACGTGAATGGCTTCCTCATGGGTGGTGCATCTCTCAAGCCTGAATTTGTGGACGTCATCAACGCCAAACAATGAGAACTGCCCATCCCTCTACCTGTCCAGGTAGAGGACTAGGTTGCCCTTTGGTTACTGCTCTAGTCACATGCTTTGGATGACATCATCTGCCCCATCCGGTGGCCTAATCTACATTGTACCTTCTCGAGCCTTTTACACCTCCCCATAATGGTTGGGACCAGGCTAATCCCTTTACCACTTATAATGGGTAGAATCAAATATGTCACCAATGTGGATTCCTGGGAAGTGAAAGGAGTAGAACTGACTGTCCGTTTGGGCCCTACCAAGTTAAATCACGTTCCATTGGTTTGGGATGGAAACTCATGGTTGGAGCACAGGAAGTGGGCTTCGTGTCACTTTGGCCTGTCGCTTAGATAGCCTTGGGTCTAGCTTCACTCCCAAGCCCTACTGGATGTGTGATGCAGAAATTCAGAGCCTTCAGGTCCGAATTTCAGTATACATTAAGGCTAAGAGCCTCTTACTCTAAGAGGCCTGGGATACTCCCTCCCCCACAGTGCTGAAGTCCTTGTATTGTGTTTGTGAACCATCCTACATGTAAGGGAAATAAACTCCTGGGGAGAGAGAGAGAGTTTTTTTGCTTCATCTTATATTTTATTTTGTCACCTTTGGTTGCTCTTTCTTAGAAGCCCATTCTCTTTTAATGAGAAACAGACAGAGAGTGGATCCTGAGGGAAGGTAAGGAGGACCTGGGAGGACTAGATGAGGGGAAACTATAATTAGGATGTACTGCATGAGAAAAGAATCTATATACAAGCAAGTAAGCAAGTAAGCAGGCAGGCAGGCAGGCAGGCAGGCAGGGAGGCTTTGAGCAGCACTGCCCCCACCAACAAAATAAAAAGAAAGAACAAATGAACCTTGACTCAAGTTCATGACCAGAAGGAGGGTTGGAACTCTGTAAAGGAACTGGCAGCCAACTCTGCTGATGTGCTCGCTGCTCTGAGTACATTCTACTCAGGGCTACACACACCCATGGGTGGTGCCTTTAGATCTTGAAATACCAAGAAACTGTGTCAGTTGCTCAGTCAACATCAGCAGAATCAAAGCCCAGCCAGATAAATCATTTTCCAAAGAGGCTAGTTTCTTTTTCAGTTCTGTTCCTTTTTGATTTTGACTGCGTGCTAGTCAAGACCAAGTAGTCACCTATCTGGGATTCGTTTGCATCCTTCTCCTGACTAATGGAACTTTGATTTTATTCCAAGTAGTGACTAATACAAGTAGATACTGAATACTGAATTTACCAACTTCTCCTGTGACTACTGAGTGTTGATCTTTAAAGGCTCCTTGGGACTGACAGTTGGATTGTGTGTCTCAGTCAGGGTTTGTATTTCTGCACAAAACAATATGACCAAGAAGCAAGTTGAAGAGGAAAAGGTTTATTCAGCTCACACTTCCACATTGCTGTTCATCACTAAAAGAAGTCAGGACAGAACTCACACAGGGCAGGAACTTGGAGGCAGGAGCTGATGCAGAGACCATGGAGGGATGTTATTTACTGGCTTGCTTCCCCTGGCTTGTTCAGCTTGTTTTCTCTCAGGGATGACACCACTCATAATGGGCACTCCCACCCTAGATCACTAATTGAGAAAATGCCTTACAGCTGAATCTCATGGAGGGATTTCCTCAATGGAGGCTCCTTTCTCTGTGATAATTCCAGCTGTGTCATGTGGACACACAAAACCAGCCAGTATAGTGTGCTTTTGTGAAGTCATGCTTTCTTGTTGGGACACAGACATAATGTATGGGACCCTACTAATTCTCTGGACTATGAGATAAACCTGGGAATGAAGACTATTTACGCTGTGGAAAATGTGGAAGAAAAGGGAAAGAGGGTGTGCCTTGGATATTAATTTAGAGCTGCCAAACCAATCTGATATGTCAGTTTTCAACAGACTCCATCTTGCTGGATTCCAATCTGTGTTCCTGTTAGCCGATTCAAACTTATAATTGATGTGCTAGCTATCTGAACTGCCAAGCAGTTTGGCTATTGCTCAATGTCTGCTTCATCTGGATATACAAAAACAAGCCTTTAAGAATAGCAGGACAGGTTTTCATATCTGATTTTGCCTATTCAGATCTTATCTTTTTCTTCCGTTAGCCTGGATGAGTTTGTTATTGCTTATCTTTTGGGCTGGGAGGATGGCACCCACATAATAAGTTGGATATAGTAATGCATGTTGGTAACCTCAGTTCTGCAGGCTTCGGGTAGAGACAGGTGTACCCTCGTAGCTTGCTGGCCAGACACTGTAGTCAATCAACCGGTGAGCTCCAAGTTCAGTGAAGAGAACCTGCCTCAAAAGTTAAAGTGAAGGGGCCTAGAGATATGGTTCAGCAGTTAAGAGCACTTGTTCCTGCAGAAGATCTGGATTTGATTACTAGCACCCACACAGCTGTCATAGCTGCCCATAACTCCAGTTCCCAGGGATCCAATGACCTCTTCTGACCTCCACAGGCACCAGGCATGCACACGTATGCAGATTGACATTCGTGCAAAATACATACATTAAATATATCAAAAGAAAATGTGAAGAAGAAGCCAGGAAGACACTTGCAGTCAGACTCTGGCTTTCACATGTACACACACATTCACACATGCATGCACATGCGTGCACACACTCATGTGCACATGCATGCACACATGGACTTGCACACATACGTATACAATAAGCATGTACATACATGCACGTAACACATTTCATTGATGTTTTGTTCTGTTTTTATTTACTTTGTTTATTTCTGCTACAGTCTGTTGTGGATAGCCCTGGGCTTGTATTTTGATGCTAATTCTGCTTTCCTTGGGAGGGGATGCAGATGTGAACCTACTGCCCACCTTAATTTGTAAAATAAAGGGTAAAGCCAGTGATTGGGCAGTAGAAGGGGAGGTGGATTGGAGAAGTTTGGAGGGGAGGGAGAGAGAGGAAGAAGAAGAAGGAGGAGAGAGAAGATCGCTAAGGATGTACCCATATCTCTAGCAGTCTAAGGTAGTTATTCTTATCAAGGTTAGGTTATTGGGTTAACAATTCCAATTGTGTGGGCATCGTGTGTATTGAGTATTTGCTGATACATAAATCTGTTTGGTTAATCTTTAAGCATTAAGACTCTTCTTTCTACCGGGTACCGCAAGCATGATATTGTCTGGGGTTGAGCCGAGCACTATGAGTGTGGTGGAGTTGGCCCAAGGGCCATGCTTAGAGCCATGGAGTCCACGGAGCTGACCGGTAGAGGCAGCAGCCACACCGACGTCTCATGTGTCCTGGGCTGGCTCTCCTGGCACCTCTGGCCACTGTGAGTGCAGGAACTTAGAGTGGGAATATGGCAGGGCTGCTACAACAGTCCTCATTATTTTTCTTACTGTTAAGTTTAGGTTTCTTTTCCTCTTGTATTTTATTACTCTTTAGGTCACAGAAATTGGCTATTTATTTGAAAATTTTCTCTCTTTTTAACATAGGCCTTGGCTAATGTAAACTTCTTGCTAGTACTGCTTTGTTTCTTCCTGTGGCTTTCATTATGCCAGGATTCTGTTTGCATTTGTTTCCATATATTTTTTAATTTCATTTTTTGATTTTCCATTGACCTGATTGTAATGAGAGAGTATGCTGTTCAGTTTCTATGTATTTGCATAATTAAAAAAAATCTTTCTATTGTTACTGATTTTTAGTTTTATTCCATGTGGGTCATAAAAAATATATGGCATGGTTTTAAGTTTCTTTTTCCATTTTTTAGGTTTATTCTGGGTAAAAGTTTCTGCAACTATCTGTCAGGTCTGGCTGATTCATGTGAATCTTTCTGATTCATCTTCTATCTGAATGACCTGTCCATTCATTGATGAAAATATGGTGCTGAGATCCCCAGAATGGCTCATTTCATCTAACAAAATTGTAAATGCAAGAGAAATTAAGCACACACATATATAATAATAAATAAATATTTAAAAAGGCAAGCTGGTCTTAGACGTAGAAATTATATAATAAAGGATGCAGAAAATATAGAAAATAATGCTACATGCTCTTAGTTTGCTTTCTCTGAGTGTTATTTGGGTGATGTAGCTTTGCCCAGATGGACACATAGAAGAGGAACTGAAGAAAGTGTGTTTATTTACAGACAAAAGGGAGCTAAGAAGGCTATTTGGGCAGCACAGGGTCCCTCTACTGGAGACTAGCGTAAATGCAGGTACAGACGCTTAAGTATTTGTGATTAAGTTGCATTTAAAAAGTCCCTGCCATACATAGACACATTTCTCAGAGATTAAGTCTGTTTGAGGGCCATGTTGCACTATCACCCACACAGTTTTTTGTTTGTTATGACATGTCTGAGTGAATCTGGGCTTTGACTGTAGATGTGTACCCTCCTTCCAGAAGCCACAGACTAAAAGTTGACTTTTAGGGCACGTACAGGTCTTAGGAGTCTGTTAAAAAATGTGCACACATACATGCACAGTCACTTATGCACACACACACATGTGTATAAACACACATGCACGCACATGTGTACACATATGTGTACACACACGTGTGCACACACATAGACACACACCATTCTGATTGTTCCCATACCCCACTACCCTCTTTTATTTCCCTTCTCCTTCTCACAATTTCTTTCCTCTTCCCACAAGTGTCTTTCTCACATTCATATCTTTGACTTGTCTTGTAACCCACTGAGTTTAACCAGGGCAGCCAGTGTGACCATGAGTTTGGGGCCAAGGAACTAGCTTTAGAGAAGGTGGCGTTAATGTCCACGCTCAGCCAGCACTTATTCTTAGCACCCCAGCAGCTCAGAGTCTTTGCAACAAGAGGCCTCTCTGCCTAATGCTGAGGGTAGCATAGCATTTGCCTATGGTGTAAGAGCACATACTGGAAGGCAGATGGTGCTGTGCTAATTTTTTAGAAGTATGATGTTTTAAAAAGTATAATTTGAAAGAAAGTTGGGATATTACATTTTTCCTTTTACTTTTTCGTAGTCTTAAACGTGTCTAGATGTTAAAGAAGACTGAGTTTATCCACTATGATACAACTTCTACCTGAGCCTCTACGGTCTTTTAAAACCCCAGGGGAGGGGCTGGAGAGATGGCTCAGTGGTTAAGAGCACTGACTGTTCTTCCAGAGGTCCTGAGTTCAAATCCCAGCAACCACATGGTGGCTCACAACCATCCGTAATGAGATTGGATGCCCTCTTCTGGTGTGTCTGAAGACAGCTACAGTGTACTCATCAATAAAATAAATAAATAAATATTTAAAAAAAAAAAAAAACCCCAGGGGAGCAGAGGTCTCAGGACACAGCGTACCGTCTGCACTATATAGAAGGCAGGCAGATCTAGATAGAAAAATCACTTGAGTACTATGATTACAATGTAAAAAACAAATGGCTTTGTGTACATATATATCAAATATAATATAATAATATCCATTACATTTCATAGCCACAACAACAGCAAAACCTTAAAATTGAAATCTTTCAATTTGAAGTCCATTTTTGTAGGGTCTGGGTTTTCAGATGTGTCTTGGTTTCCCTCTAGTGGTAGCTGAGGCAAATTGAATTAAAATCTGGTACTCCTTTTTGAAATTTTACTTATTTGCCTCTCTTTTCAATAAAATAAATATTTAGTCAGGTTACAATGTGTGGGCTCGTTCTGGGATCTTCTTACATCTGTCTTTACACTTGGTTCTTATTTGTCCTTTTTCCCCGCCTGTGGTCCTTCCTCTTCCTCCCTACAGATAGATGGTCCCCCCCCCTCAGTAAAGCTTATTTATTTACATAAGAATAAAAATTTGAATACTTAAATATCAGTAATGATGGCTGGAATATATGCAGTTAAACCAAACGTTTTGGAATCTTTAACACTCAAGTTATTTTGAATTTGTTCTTCCAATGTTTTCCAGGATGTTTTTTATTGTTATTTGAAGTTTTCTTGCATATATTTTTTGATGATGGTAGTGTATGAATGTACATGTATTTATTTCTAAAAAAATCAGTCCTATGTTCAGATATAGATGTCAAAATTTTTATGCTTTATATAATACATAATACATATATATATTTATACATGTTTTGGAAAAAAGTTAAGTTTTGGCCTGCCGCTTCCCCTCGCCCTCCCGCCTCTCCTCACAGGGCCCGGCTCAGCCCGGTCATGTCCACTCTGGACTCTCCCCACATCCCTACAATAAACCTTCTTTCCCACTAAAAAAAAAAAAAAAAAAAAAAAAAAGTTAAGTTTTGAGAGAAACCACATTCATGTGAGTTGTTTTTTTTTTGTAAAAGTTAATATATTACAAAAGTGCCAAATCTGAACCTTGTCAACACTTTATCATAGGGAGCTCAGAAGACAGAACACCATTGGTGTCTTAGTTAGAGTTTTTATTGCTCTGATAAAACACTGTGACCAAAAGCAGCTTGGGTTGGAAAGGGTTTATCTTGTTTACATTTTCGAATCACAGTTCATTTGGAAGAAAATCAGGGCTGGAATCTGGAGGCAGGAGCTGGTACAGAGGCTGTGGAGGCGTGCTGCTTACTGGCTTGTTCCCCATGGCGTGGGGTGTGGCACCGCCCACAGTGGGCTGAGCCTACATTAAACCCTAAGAAAAGGCCCCACAGCCCTGTCTAAAGCCAGTCTCGCAGAGACAGTTTCTTAGTGAGGTTTCCTCCTTCAGATAACTCTAGTTTATGTTAAGATGATATAAAACTATCCAGGACAGTGAGGAAATGAACTGAAGGAGATCAACTCAGTCCAGAAACCACTGTCACCACCATTATCAAGAATGAGAGATAGAACTGAGGGCCTCCTATGTGCTCAGTACACAATCTACCCCAATCCAGTAGCTAGTTCCGGGTGCCTTCCTCAATCATCCTCTACCTTATTTTTTAAGACAGGCTCTCTTCACTGAACCCAGGACTTTCTGGTTTGCCTAGTGAACTCCAGGGCCTCACCTTTAGGCCATCTCCCAGTGCTGAGGTTAGAGATGAGCACTGCAGAGCCCAGCTTTTCTGTGGGTGCTGGAGATCCAAACTTGGATCCTCATACTTACACAGCAAACACTTTGCCCACACAACTACCTCCATGATATTAAGGGATATTTTTGTGTGTGCGGGGTTAAAAATCAGGGAAGATGAAGGGAGTATCTGAAAGGAAAAGCCGGCTCTTACTCTAGAGTCTTGTGTGGCTTCCTGGTTGATTGAGAGTCAGGACTTGAACACATCAAATAAAGAAAGACAAGTGTCAGAGATGGGATGTTTTCCTAAAAACATCCCAGACAAGGATGTTAAAAACAACAAAGAAAAGATGGCCAGGAGGAGGATGTTTATAAACCTGGCTTCACTGCGTTAGAACGCCCTCTCACCCCTAATGGAAACAAGCATTGCACAAAAGCACTTGTGAGAGGGCATGCCTTAAGATAAGAAAAAAAAGTAGCCAACTTGGTATTGTTTTTCTCAATTTTAAAACTTATTTAAAATTTAAGCCTTTATACCTTGTTTTAGGATGGCACTGGTGCCATTGTCAGTCACAGGCTCAATGTACCAACTTCAATTACTCTTCCCACTCACATCTGGAGCCTTCAGATGTAATTACTGTTGTGTTTTATGAGGGGGGGGATGGAGAGGAACAGGAAGGGAAAGAGTGAGAGTGAGAACAAGGGGCATGTTTGGTGCAGGGGAGGGGGTGCCTCTGGGGGCCCATGTTGAGGCATTCCTTCCCTCTCAGGGACCAGCCACACAATGGTATAGTGTAGAATAGAGTTTATTTGGGGCACTGGAGTGAAAATAGATGTGGACGATGTGGTCCAGATTAGAGGTGGGCCTTCCCACTTAAGGTTAAACAAAAGTCCCTCATAGGCATGCCTCTCCATTTTTGGTTTTAGTTAATTGCAGATGTAAACAAACTGACCACCAAGAATAGCCATGGCACCAGGGACTGACTGGTCCCAGTTGGCATCCTTCACCTCTCTAGCAGCTGACTGAGCTGTTGCCTAGGGTTTTCTTGGCTTTGTTCCAGGGATCTTCCATTCAGCAGCTTTGAGCAGGTTAGAGCTGGCCCCAAGGGTGTTGGTCTCGGCTTTGCAGATACTGCAGAACAAGGCCTGGTGCCCAAGTGCTTGGGTTTTTGTGTTTTTGTTTTTCCTACTTGTTTGCTAATGTCTCCAGACCCAGATGCAGAAGGGAGAGCAGTAGAATTCTTCTTTTGGTGGGAAGAGTTACATCACCAGGGAGAAAGGAAGGCTGGAGGACATTTAGTCCATTTGCTGTAGGGTGCTAGGCTGAGGTGAAGGCTGTAGGTTAGACAGGATGTCAGGAAAAGGTGTTGAGAAGAAGAATGGGGAGGAAGATCACGTTTTTCTTGTCACAGCTTTTCCTGTGGCTGTCCACTTATTGGTACAAGTGAACTGCATAGTATAAAGCTCACTCAGGAGGGGATGTTTTTTGATCAGGCAGATCCAGAAGCCAAAGTCAGCTCCAGAGACTGCTGGGGAAGGGAAAACTGATAAGACAAGGACATACGTGAAAAGGAGAGACACCATGACAACATTTCAAAATATCTCGTACCATGCAGCCTCAGAAGTTACTTTATCTCATCCCAGGTAATCAAGAGCTGTCTGAAAGCAAAAGCTCATAAAATTGTACAGAAAGAGTTTGAGAAAAGCCAGAGGCGATATTTAAAGCAGCAACCACACACTGACAAAAAGGTATCACTGTTCTGTGGATATCTGAGGGGAAATGGACATCTTACAACAGTTCTTTTCATCAGTTGTGTTCAGAGAACAAAGGGACAACGTCTGTGGCCTTTTTTATTACATTTGTGGCTGGGACTTTAACAAGATGATTAATGACCCAAGCAGGGCATTATTTCAGACACGGGAGGATGAGAGGCTGACACAAGGTTGCTACTTCCAGTGAGCTCATCTCTCCAGAGACTGAATGAAGACAGCAAGTGCAGCCAAGGGAAATGTACCTCATTCTCAAATCTCCTTCCCCTCTCCCCTGTTCCTTCTCTTCCTCCACTCTCTCCTCTGTCTCTCTTTTTTCTCTCCTCTTCTTGGCTTCAGATGCCAGGGTCCCAGCTTCCTCCAGTAACGTGAGGTCAGTAGTGTCTGCCTCTCAGACTACTGAGCAGTCTACCGTAAACCTGTGATCTGGTCTCTCTCCTTAGGCTCTTTTAACATTTATATCTCCTTTGCTTGTCTGATGTTGAAAACAGTTTTAGTTTTAAATAATAATTAACTTCAAAAAATTTCAAAGGCCCTATTTTTTACCTTTAGGAACTTTAACATATTTGCTACATCATACTTTTTCCTTTTACAAAAATGTAAACACACATATACATGTCAACCCTCCACTCACATAGGCACACATATACCCATCTCTCTTTCTCACACACACATGTGCACGCACACACAAACACACACACACACACACACACACACACACACACACACACAATACCTACCACATTATTATGCAATTTTGTTCATCTTAGGAACTGCTTGAGAATATCTTGTAATATCATTCCCTGTGAACTCTTTGTATTGTACTGAATATTCCTAAAAATGGATATTCCTTCATAGTTTCCTTGTGCACAGTTGTCAAATGTGGACAGTATAGAAACAATACTTTTATTCTGTGTTCCACCATGTATCATGACAGTCATGCTACAAAAGTTGGATATAGTTCCCTTCTAATGCAAGACCCAGGTAGGTTCCTATACTGTGATTTTGATGTGTTGTGTCTTGTTGTGCTTGTATCCAAATCTGGAAGATTTTTACTTCTATGTTTGTTTTTATCTGCTATGACACTGACACTTTCAAAGGACACAAGATGGCTCTTTTATGGCTTTTAAGGACACAAGTGGCTTACCACTTTGTCTAATGTTTCCCAGTGATTAGATCTGCCTGCCTACCTACATAATACATCAGTAACACATCCTTTGTAGAGTATTGTGTCTCAGGCGTGGTATCTGTCTGATGTTTAATGACATTGTTTCTTTGCTACAGTAGAAAACAATTAATGCAGAGACCCATAGCCAGTCAAATCACAGAGAAACAGAGACTGCTCATAGAGAGCTGAGATCCACAGCCAGTCAAATCACAGAGAAACAGAGACTGCTCATAGAGTGCTCAGCTCTAAGTGGGACATTTGTATTACCCTGTCTTAGTTAGGGTTTTACTGTTGTGAACAGAAATCATGACCAAGACAACTCTTATAAGGACAACTTTTAATTGGGGCTGGCTTGCAGGTTCAGAGGTTTAGAGATTCAGTTCATTGTCATCAAGGTTGGAACATAGCAGCATCCAGGCAGGCATGGTGCAGGAGGAGCTGAGAGTTCTACATCTTTATCTGAAGGTTGCTAGCAGAATACTGACTTCCAGGCAGTTAGGATGAGATTCTTAAAGCCCACATCCACAGTGATACACCTACTCCAACAAGGCCACACCTACTCCAACAGGGCTATACCTTTTAATAGTGCCACTCCCTGGGCCAAACATATACCAACTGTTACATGCCCTCATGTCTCAAAGCTCAGAGATCATTAAGGAAAAGGAGATTGAAAAGGTTGTAAGAGCAAGAGATGGTGGTCATCTGTACAAAGTATCTGTTGGATATTACAGGATATTACTGTGCACACATAAACTCACAGTGGTTGTTCTGTGACTTCATGCACAAGATCTGTACAAGGTCAGATGGCCTAAATCCCAGCATAGACACGGATTTTTGAGGTCTCACACCTTGCCAAAAAGATACTAGCAATTGATGGTTTCTGGAGAGTAGAAAGGTTTGCTTTCTTTAGGAGTTCCCTCTACCAGGCTACCCATGTTCCAGAAAAGGATAGTCCTCTATGCATGCGCACATGATCAACAGTAACACGTTCAGTGAGCTTAAAAAACAAACACATGAAGTTGGAGGGTGTAGGGGATGGATTGGAAGAGAGGGAATGGGGGAGTGAATTTGATCAAAGTATATTATATAACATCCTCAACTGAAAAGAGAGAGAGAGAGAACCTCAGCTGATATTAACAGCAGAGAACCTAGTTTTTGGCTACCTACATGGTCTTAAGACTTAACAGTAAAGAATGGAGTAATACAAAACAGAAAGAAGGAAGGTAAACTTTACAAAAAAGCTCTGCATTAGTCAGGGTTCTCTAGAGTAACAAAACTTACGGGATGAATCTCTGTATATAGAAAGGGGATTTATTAGACTTACAGGCTGTGGTCCAGATAACCCAACAAAAAGGCTAGCTATGAATGTTTTCCAGTAGTTGTTCAGTTTCCAAGGCTGGATGTCTCAGCTGGTCTTCACTATATACTGGAATCCTGAAGAAGTAGGCTCCACTGCCTGTGAAGGAAGGGACATGCTAGCTGTCAGCTACGCCAGCATAGCTGACTGAGTTCCTTGGATCGGCGGAGGGTTGAGGGCGAGAGAAAGAAGATAGTCATCTGGTAAAGAACCAAATGCTATATTTTCAACTACATAGCTCCCTTTTATACTCCCCACAAAACAGAAACACAAACAGGAACAGGAATAAAAACAGGAACAAGGAGACACACTCGGCAGCCTACCACCCAAGCTTGGATTTCTCCTTGAGCAGTCTCCTCAGGGAAAGTCATAGAGATGGGGGAAATGGGTACAACAGCACAGGTCCAGAGGACGGTGACTCAAAATTCACCCTTTTTCTTTTAATTAGACGCCGAGCGGAGACAGAGACCAGACCCTCAGTGAAAATTGGGGATATTGTAATGACCCCCAGCCCCCTTCCATTGTACAGTGAGGTGGTATGGTCATACCCATCCCGGTGTCTTTTTCCTGAGGAGGGGAACTGTATCAACACCAACCCCAATGCAGCCAGGCATATCTCTCAGGGAAAACTCCCTTGCAGTCCCGGCTGCAGCTCGGGCCTAGGTTGTAGCATGGTCAGCCACACTTGAGCAGAGGGATCCCCTCGACCATGTAAAAGCACCAATCCTCACACAACACCTTGAGATTGTACCTGTTGTGCCCAAAGGCAGCACAGACGCCCAAAAACAAGCATCAGCAAAATTAGGTTAAAAATTAGGTTACTGCCAAGGAAGTAACTCCAGCCCACTCTTTCACCAGCATTCCCACTTGAAGAAACATGCTCAAGATAGATGACCTATCAATAGGATCAACTCTGGTATTAATAACTAATACAATCTTATTAAAGAGCTGCCGAGTAAGATTATAACAAGTAGCATTCCAAGAGCCAGAAATCAACTGATTCAAATACTTAACAGAAGAGGAAGCATTAATTACATGCACGGGTGTAACACAAATGGCATGAAAGAAGGGATCATAGCTAACAACATGTCTGGTGGATAACATAAAATCTACTTGTTCTTGAACCAAAGCAATTTGTTGATTTGAATATAAAACAGCAATATGAAAATGAGACTGAATATCACTCTGAGAAAGCAATGTATCTGTACCCTCCCCGAAAGTTCATTCAATGTCTGGGCAGTTTGTTTGTTGCTGGATAAGGCAATGCCTGCAACCACGGTGGCCCCTGCAGCAATGGCAATGGTGGCAATGATCCCGGCAGTAATTCTGAGATCTCTTTTCTGTCGCTTCTAGACGATAACTTCGGCCCCATCAGACTCCACTTGGTATCGCCATAAGTCCACACCAACAATTTGCTAAAAAACAAGACTCAGCAGAACAATTTAGCCCCCCCCCCCCCTGATCTGATTAAACAAAACAAAAGGAAAGGGGTCATATCAAGACAGGCACGGGGGCATCAAGGCTCACACTCATCAATATCAGTGGATTTTGGACCAGGCTCCATTATTCCATTCCCTTTACCGGGCTCATCCACAGGGCGAACACAACACTCGGGAATCCAAAGAGGCCCATCTGCATTTTTTGGAAAGACAAAAACCGATCCTCTAATCCTTAATAACACTGGATCAGGGCCCTTCCAAACCCCGTCAGCTATGCCAGCATAGCTGACTGAGTTCCTTGGATCGGCGGAGGGTTGAGGGTGAAAGAAAGAAAGACAAGGAGTCATCTGGTAAAGAACCAAATGCTATATTTTCAACTGCGAAACTCCCTTTTATACTCCCCACAAAACAGGAACACAAACAGGAACAGGAATAAAAACAGGAACAAGGAGACACACTCGGCAGCCTACCACCCAAGCTTGGATTTCTCCTTGAGCAGTCTCCTCAGGGAAATGCATAGAGATGGGGGAACAGGCACAACAGCACAGGTGCAGAGGACGGTGACTCACAGCTAGCAAGGTGAGGGGGCAAGCAGGCAAAGAGGAACACTTTCCTTCTTCTGTGTCCTTTATAAAGGCTTCCAGTAGAAGGTGGGGCTCAGATCAGAGGTGTGTCTCCCAGATCAAAATATCTAAAGTTGTGTCTTCTTACTACAAAGATTTACATCAGAAGTAAGCATTCCCACTTCATATTAAGTCAAGATCCATCACAGATGTACCCTTCATTCTTGGGTTTTGGTTAATTTCAGATGTAGTCAAGTTGACAACACAGAGCAGTCATCACAGATACCAAGATTCAGGCCTTACCTCCTCTCCGTGGATTACTGCAACGCCAGGCAGGGCAGGCAAAGTCACCCAGCTATACAGGTGAAAGTGTTCTCGTGCTCTTCCCAGCTATAAACAGAGAACTATTTATGTATTTGTAATAATCTAATAATCTCATCTGCTTCCCATGCCACTCCTATTGGTAAACCGTTTTAGAATCAGATCTTTAGATCTTCCTGGTTTAGTTACAATCCTTGTAAACAATGGAACTCATAGATTTAACTGCTATCTTCATTCTGTCTCTCTGTTTACAGTCAATCAAGCTGAGTGACTGAGTATACTTACATAGCTGAACCCCTGAATCCATCCAACTTCTGCAGTCACAACCCCATCTGGTTCTCCTCACTACCCCCCAACCAATCACTAAACTACCACTATCAGGTCTCAGTTTATCCAAGACAAGCCTTAAGGACAGCACACTCCCACTTAAACCAGTTACATACTCAGCTCTTGATCTTATTCCAGAGAAGCAATCATTGGAGAGTCATCCATTGATTTCTCCACTTACCCCTGTGTCTGAGTCCCCATGCTTCTCATACAACTACTGTTAATCACAAAAGCCAGAGCTACAAGAGGCAGGATGGCAGAGTGATATCTTTGCTCAGTTCTTAGCTGTGGGATGAACTTGGGCAAAGGTACTTGATGTTTTTTGAGTGTTATTATGTGGAGGTGACACCTTCTTGTAGCATGTCATGAAAATCAAGTAAGAATTTTTATAGCACATGGTGATGGAAGAGCATGTCGATGAATGTTGCAGTTTCAGGTTAAAAGCACAACTGTAACAGTGATATAGAAATTCTGGCTGAAACATTTAGCATCCTCACTTGGGCCCACAGGGCAACCAAATGCTGGATGAAGGCCTTTTATCGCTGTAGTTTAAAACTCGCCCAGGCGTGGGGCTCGTAGGGGGCACCAGCACACTGCGGCCGAGGCTGAGGCAGTCCTCAGAGCCGAGGCTCAGTCGGCAGTCCTCGGGACTCAGCGGCACCCCCAGCTGATGGTTCGATCTTGCTGTAGCGGTGGCACTCCCCCAGCATGGGACCTAGTGCAGCCCAGTGGCCAGAGAGGGAGTCCCCGGAGCAGGGACAGAGGCAGCCAGTAAGGGCGCAGGTGCACCGGCGCTGCTGCTGGGGACGGAGCCCTGTGAACAGCTGCAGTAGGGAGCGCAGAGGCTTTTACAGTGGACGAGTTTCCCACTTACACAAGAGAGTCCAAAGTTCCAGGAGACACGTGGAATCTAAGATATGGAAGTTTTATTGGTCATGTTGATGGTTGTATCTAGATGGTGGTGCTCTCCCCCAAAATGCCAGGAGGGGCCCCTTATATTGGAGAGGGGGGGAAGAGGAGGGGCTAGGAAGATTAAAACTTAGTTATGTACACCCTGGCCTTTAGGTAATTCATTAATATGTAAATCTTGAGGCAGAGGTCTGTTAGTCAGACCCTCTACCTGTGCCTTATGTGACCCACCATGCAGGTGAAATGGAGATCTCTGGGTTCTGGGGGCATGGCCAAACACCCCAGGATGTCTTCTACGTCCGACATAGTTCCATCTCCATTTTGCTTCGACTGAAGGCACAGGGTAAGTCATTGTCCTTCACCTCTCTTCTTGAGTCACGTTGTGTCTTATTTAGGGTTTTACTGCTGTGAACAGACACCTTGATCAAGGTAACTCTTGTAAGGACAACATATATTTGGGGCTGGCTTACAGATTCAGAGGTTCAGTCCATTATCATCAAGGCAGGACCACGGCAGCATCCAGGCAGGCATAGTGCAGGAGGTGCTGAGAATTCTACATCTTTATCTCAAGGCTGCCAGCAGAATACTGGCTCCCAGGCAACTAGGACAATGGCATTAAAGCTCACGCCCACAAGGCTACTCCTACTCCAACAAAGTCACGCCTCCCAACAGTGCCATTCCCAGGCCAAGCATATACAAACCGTCTCACCTTGGATCCCATGGGACAGTATTGTTGTGGGAGGTGTTAAATGAATGGCAAGGTTTCCTGCGCTATGACTCACACAGGCGGGCCACATGGCACCAGAGCTCCAAAATCTCTCCACTCAGCTTGCTAAGTTCCCTTTAGTTGGCACTACCTCGCCAGCCCCATGCTTCAAAACCCCCACAGCCTTTGTGGTGCACATCAGGTAAATCCATGCTTTGCTGCCATACCTTTCCCTCTTGAACTCAGTCGAGTCATTTCAAGAAGAAAAACACCACACAAACTTAGTTCAGAAACAATGGTAACTCAGTCTCTGGGCACAACAACTAGAATGTAAGCATATTAAATCTAAATCCTCTGGTGGTGAATCCTGGCAGATAAACCATATAAACAGGGAGACGCTAGTTGCTACATCTTGCCCTATTGCTATCCAGTCTGAAAAAAGACCCTCTCTCCCTCCTGCTTCCTCTCTTCCCCTATCCAACCCAGAAGTCCTGTCTACTCACCCAGTGGTTGGCTCCTTTATTCATTAAGGAATGGTTCACAAAAAGTCACCTGAGTATGTGACTCATTTCTCCTTTGCAGCCCCTTGCAGGAGAGTGGAATTAGCATTAGATACAAACAGCACCAGACTCACCCACAACATAGTATCTCTCATGAGAGCACTTATCCAAGAAGATAAGGCCACGCCCTGGACCTGAACTAACAGTCTGGTAGGAGCCATATTGATTCCTGTATGCAATGGTAAAATATAGACATCTTCGGATTTCCTTCTCGAACCAGAAATGAAACAAGGATTGACTAGACCATACCTGGGTGGAGACTTTTTAAATATGCAGACCTCCATAATTCCCTTCTAATTCTTTCTTACTTAAACTTCATGTGGGTACCCTGAGGAAGGCTTTGTGTGTTCCTCCTTCCAATGTGGCCGCTCTACATACGTCTCATACGTCTGCTTCACACTGTTATATTTCTGTAAGTTGCATAAAGGAGGCATGTTTGGCAGCTTTGAGTGATCAGGTGGCAGGTTCTCATTTATACCTTGAAAATGTCCATTAGCATAGCTGTTCAGCACTCCACGGACCCTTACATGGGAAGATGAAATGCATTTGGATTACAGAGAACTTGATTCTCAACTAAAGTTCAGTAAACAATTTCCAATATTCTAATAGTGTTGTATGGGGTGATACTATTGCACAGTAGCTTCTATTTTAATCATTACTAACTCGTTTGTAGTGTTGGTGTGAGGTTGTGGCATTTTTGTGCTACCCTTTGTTTTCCTTGTGTAGCCTCAGAGCATCAACAGACATGGAGTGTAGTCTGCACCGGCTCATTCATGTTCTTGTTCATCTGCTATCTGTTTAATTTCTGTACTGTTCAAGCAAATAAATCAATTTACTGAACGATTTTAAAAGAAGAGTCATAACCATATGCAATATCTCTCTAAAAAGAGTCAACTGACCTAAACACATGATTTTGTGAACAAAAATCAAAGTGAAAAGAGCCATCAAGGATTCTGAAAAAAACAAAAAGAAGCTTAAAGAAATAAACACGACAATCAATCAACACAATGAACACACAAGATCCGTTGGAAAGGTACAATTTCTGTCTGACACACTCTCCTCTTTTGACACAGAAAGAGCGCTGGGAGACCTGCTGGGGAGAACGGGGAGAGGTAGGAGGAGGCATGACAGGGACACAATTTAAACGTTGTGACAGCTTTGTCAAAGGAGTGAATGGCTTCAGGCATTCTCACATGTTAACCCTACTGTAACAGTTACAATTCTTGCATTGCTGAAACCCAAGAACCAGCTCTTTGTGTCTCTGAGTATCACAGTCTGAAACAAAAAGTCAAGTTTAAAGCTTTGCTACTTAGCTGTGATTTGTCTTAATATTCCTGCTTTTATTTTCATTAGGAATAACCTAGAGCCCTGTAATAGTTTCTCTGAAGCCCCATGTATACACTTTCAACACCTAGTAGGACAAGCAATTTCATGGTGAGCTGTGGTTGTGACAGTTTAGTTTGAAATTTTACTGGGTGAGGAGTCCATGCTCAGCAGATATTTCTGGCCATTTCTTTTTTTATTAAAACATTGCTTATAGGGAGAGATAAGCCAACCAATTATAGATGTCACATTGCTACAACAGGGCATAGTATTTTGAAAATGGTGGGTGGGAGGAGTTCTCATTGTCTCCTCTTGTCTGATCTTCCTTCTGTACTCCACCCCTTTGTCAACACCCCTCATAGCCTGTCCTCTGTAGAGGGCGATGGAAGAGCAAAGAGAGGGAGGACTTAGGCACTGGCTGAGGGGATACAGTGCTTCTTCCTGCAGACAGGATTTATGTTGGGATGATGACTGTTTGAAATGAAATCCATAGCACTAGATTTAAAGCAGCATTAAATGATGTCAACCCATGATTCATAATCACACCACTGTGCTAGATGCTTGAGATCTGCAGCAATGCCTACAGGCTCTGTCTCCCCACATGTGAATTAGACAGATGTCTACGGTTTGGAAAAGAAAAAGGTCTGTCTTGTAACATTAAATTGCTAAGATATTATTTGTGTGTAAACAATTCCAGTATTACATCATTTAAGACAAGCTTTGTCCTTAAAACATTTTACTGTGAAGGAAAATGAAAATGTCACTCAGAGTTTGGTCTTGAAGGCACTGGAGTGTCTCCTCCTTTGACTTTCCTGTTGTTGTTCCTTCTGTGGCTTTTCCTTTAGAATTGGTAAAACCCCATGATTAGGCTGCACTTGACTTTAAATAGCAGAGAGAAATAACTCAGTGCTGCCAAGTTAGGGAAATCGAGCAGCCAGGAGCTGAACGGCGCTGCTTCCTTGTCAGATTGGCAGTTCTGACAGATGGCTACATGGGGTTAATTTGAATTTCTTGCCTTCTGAAAATCCTAAGGCAACTGCTCTCTTGGGCGCCCGTTTCTAGCTTTAAATCTCTGTCTCCAGTGAAATAGACAAACTGGCTGCTCAACCTTAAGAACAAGTAAATCTTCTTAAGTACTTCTCCCACCAGAGAGACTTCTGAAGGTTCAGTATGTGCCACAGCCAGGGCCAACACACACAATGGGAAAGGGACAGACCAAAACCTTTCAATGGAGGCTAATTAGGAGGTAAAGCCAAGTGGAATTAAGGGGCTAGATATGGTAAGAAAACAAAAGCAAAAACCAGTCTGTTAGAGTGTAGGAACAATAGTTTTAGAAAATAAAATAATAATTATTAAAAAGCTAGATTTTTTCCACTTTTGTGGTTAAAAAAAAAACCCCTTGGATTGAAATCTATTTCTAATAAATAAAAAAGAATTGAAATCCAGTTTTTTCTATAGAAATTAGGTTTTAAAGCCAGTGGCTACAATGTATCTATCATCTATCTATCTATCATCTATCTATCTATCATCTATCTATCTATCATCTATCTATCTATCTATCTATCTATCTATCTACTTAGTGAGTGAGTGTGTGTGTGTGTACACATGCATGGGTTAGAGGGACAGCTTGTGGAAGACAATTTTTGTTGGCATTTAGTCTAGGCTCCGCCCCACAGTTACCTGGCAACAGCCACGTGTGCCTGACCCACTATAAAAGGGGCTGCTTGCCCCTCCTCACTCTCTTACTCTTCTGCTCTTGCTTCTCCTCTCTCCCCATTTCTCTTCCCCCTTTCTACGTGCTCATGGTTGGCCTCTACTCCTCCCCTCTCTTCCCCTCCCTTCCTTTCCTTTCCTCTCCCCTCCCCGCCCCTCCCCTCCAGGCTTCTCTGTCTCTGTCTCCTTGGGCCCGGCCTCTGTCCCCCCCCCCCATTTCTCTGTCTCTACTACCTTATCAACTCCCCTCCCCATGGCCTGAAAAAACTCTATTCGATATACCATTGTGTGGCTGGTCCCTCAGAGGGAGAAGGGATGCTCCTGCATGGGCCCACAGAAGCACCCCCTTGCCCCATACATACCACGCCTCCACCAAACATATCTCTGGTCTCTTATCTTTTTATAAAACACGACAGTTTTGACCTTCTACCTTGTGCTTCTCAGGGATTGAGCTCAGGTCTTCCTTCAATCTCCGTGCTAAGAACCCCGACTATTTCGCTAATCCTCGTCTTAATTTTTAATTATTTATTGTTTTCATTTTGTGTCAGACTGGGGGTGGGGTTGTTCACAAAGATTCTCACAAAGATTATCTCAGAATCTGAGCTGACCACATATTATTCATGTCTTGTACAGAGTGGCCAGTTGGGCTTCTTTGACCTGCTTGTGTGTGGGTATCGTGCTAGTCAGTAATTGGCCTTTCCAAATACTTTCTAACTTGGTAAATTGGACCGAGAGGAACATGGTGGGTTGGTCAAAGTAATGATAAAGAAAGAAAATAAACATTCTTAGAAACTAGTGAAGTGTCTGATCCATGCAAATATTTTCAGTGTGCTTTCCCAGGAATAATATATAAGAGATTGCTGGATAATGGGTGGGCAAATCCTGCATTCAGAAGACAGCTAATAAGTCTCCAGTTACGGCGCTCCAAGGCAACATTTCCTCCTGGGAGCATTGGCAAACTAGTGCACTTTGTTTTTTAAAACAGTACTTTTGAGGCACGCACGGGGAACATGGCGGCGGCGGGTGTTGTGAGCGGGAAGATCATATATGAACAAGAAGGAAAGGCAAATGACCAAGACAGCTTAATTTCAGGAATGTTGCGTGTTTTAGAAAAGGATGCCGAAGTAATAGTGGACTGGCGACCATTGAATGATGCATTAGATTCTTCTAGTATTCTGTATGCTGGAAAGGACTCCAGTTCAGTTGTAGAGTGGACTCAGGCTCCAAAAGAGCAAGCTCACCGAGGATCGGAACACCAGAACAGTTATGAAGCAGAATGGGACATGGTTAATACAGTGTCGTTTAAGAAGAAACCACATTCCAATGGAGATGCTCCAAGCCATAGAAACGGGAAAAGCAAATGGTCGTTCCTGTTCAGTTTGGCAGACCTGAAATCAATCAAGCAAAGCAAAGAGGGTCTTATTTGGTTTTCTGTCTAAAGGATGACGTCATGCTTCCTGCTCTGCACTTCCACCAAGGAGATAGCAAACTACTGATCGAGTCTCTTGAGAAATATGTGGTGTTGTGTGAATCACCACAGGATAGTAGAACCCTTCTCAATTGTCAGAATAAGAGTCTTTCACTGTCTTTTGAAAAAATCTTCTTGATGAACCAGCATATAGCTTAATACAAAAAATTAAAAAGGATCCTTATACAGCAACCATGGTAGGATTTTCCAAAGTTACAAACTACATTTTTGATAGTTTGCGAGGCAGTGATCCCTCTACACATCAACGACCACCTTCAGAAATGGCGGATTTTCTTAGTGATGCTATTCCAGGCCTGAAGATAAATCAGCAAGAGGAACCAGGATTTGAAGTCATCACGAGAATTGATTTGGGAGAGCGACCTGTTGTTCAAAGGCGGGAACCAGTGTCCCTGGAAGAATGGACCAATAGCCTGGACTCTGAAGGAAGACTCGTCAATGGTGAGAGCATGAAGCAGAGGATATTCAGAGGGGGTCTTAGTCATTCATTAAAAAAGCAAGCATGGAAATTCCTCCTGGGTTATTTTCCATGGGATAGTACCAAAAAGGAAAGAACTCAATTACAAAAACAAAAAACTGATGAGTACTTCAGGATGAAACTTCAGTGGAAGTCTGTCAGCGAGGCACAAGAGAAGAGAAACTCACGCCTGAGAGACTATAGAAGTCTGATTGAGAAAGATGTCAACCGGACAGATCGAACAAACAAGTTTTATGAAGGCCAAGATATTCCAGGGCTGATTCTACTTCACAACGTTTTGATGACCTACTGCATGTATGACTTTGATTTAGGGTACATACAAGGAATGAGCGACTTGGTTTCCCTGCTTTTGTACGTGATGGAGAATGAAGTGGACGCCTTTTGGTGCTTTGCCTCTTACATGGACCAGATGCATCAAAATTTTGAAGAACAAATGCAAGGCATGAAGACCCAGTTACTCCAGTTGAGCACCTTACTCAGATTATTGGACAGTGGATTTTGTAGCTATTTAGAATCCCAGGATATTTTTATTTTTGCTTCAGATGGCTTTTAATCAGATTCAAAAAGGGAATTTAGTTTTCTAGATATACTGTGATTATGAGAGGTAATGTGGACTGAACTGCCCTGTAAGAATTTTCATCGTCTTCTGTGTTGTGCTATCCTGGAATCAGAAAAGCAGATAATGGAAAAGCATTATGGCTTCAATGAAATCCTTAAGCACATCAATGAATTGTCCATGAAAATTGATGTAGAAGACATACTGTGTAAAGCAGAAGCAATTTCCCTACAGATGGCACAGTGCAAGGAATTGCTGCAAGCAGTTTGTGAGATCCTGGGACTTCAGGACAGTGAAGTTACAACGCCAGATTCCGACACTGATGAAAACGTTGGCACTCCTTGTCCCATATCTGCATTTCCAAGTAGCACCTCTCCCATCCTTGCTGCCAGTGAAGCCAAAGACGACAGTCTAGCACAGACATTAGCATCCGGAAATGCCTGCAGATCAACACCTGCATGATCATTTGTCTTACATTTTTTAAAGAGATACTTTGTTACAATTCCTTTTTAAGTACATGAAAGGTAGACATTCACAGTCTTGGTATTGATCATGCTTTAAGTTTTATGGAAAGACAGTGAATTGATGTTCTTGTATTAAAGCTTTACAAAGTTCTAAACTAATTATTTTTGTAGTTACTTCTACCAAATAGCCTTTCCTTTCCAGTAACATTCCTTAGTATTTTTATAGCTAAGCACATTTTATTTTGTTGCTGGTGAACCAGTATTGGATAAATACTACAAGTGGAAGCTTTGGAAATTATGCACTTTGAAAAGCATTCACTGTGTTTACTCTTTAGTGGGCTTTGGACTTTATTACATTAAATGTTGAGCCTTTATAAAGCATTCTAAGCTGAGAAGTAAATTTTTACTCAGTGATGAAACTTAAAATACAAACAAATTTGGTTTTTCTATTGTTTACAACAATATTCATCTTAACTATTTATGCTGGTTGAATGTGATTTAAATAAGAAATTTTTACCAACGTAGCTAGTATGTGGATAAAGAACTATTTCAACCTTAGCAACTGGATTGGCAGTATGTTTTTTTTTTTTTTTTTTTTTTTTACAAAGAACTGTTTTTCACTTGTATATAAGCTGTATATATATTATGAGTATAAGAAAGCATAGTCCTATTTTCTTTAACTGAATAAACTTGACTACTGATTTATAAGATGATTCAACAAAATTAATACATGGCTTCAATATAAGATCTTTTTCAAAACTATGTTCTTAACTGAACATTTATTTAATGAGACTACATTGAACCCTGTCTATACCTGGTGTAAATCACTGTAACCTCTTTACTAATAATGTTTATTATCTTTCCTAATGCTGCACTAATTGGTTAATCAGGTCTTTACATTTTTTAAAATATTCTTTGCAAAAAGCTTATGTCAGAAATTTCTAGGCACTGTCATGAGTCTCAAAGGAATATATTTTGTATATGAATGAAGCTATTTTTACCATACTGTGTTGCATGTTTTTAAGTTCTGTGGAATTACCATAACAAATTCTGTTTTAATTGTAATTTGTTAACTCTTGTACATATCATTAAAATAAAGTTAAAGCTAAAACAAAACAAAACAAAAACAGTACTTTTATTTCAACATTATGAAGTTAGCCTAGAGAATTTCACTTATTGCATATACAAGCCATTGTAACACTAATTCATTGTCACAGATTGCTTTAAACAATCTTTGAAATTTTCTTTATTAACTAGAAGAATAACCAAGCATGGGTGTACAGATGCTTCGTTTATCTCAAGTAACTGGATGCCTCTGCTCTGCCAAGTATATTCAAAGATGAATGAAACTGACATCCAGATGGAAATATGTATGTTACATACCATAAAGTTAAGAAGATAAAGTGACCAAATGCTAGGTGCTGTATATTATCCCATTTGAACATCATAAAGTGATGTACGTATGCATAGAAACACGTGCTACAAAGTATTTTGTGTTTGTTTTAAATTTGTAGCAATTCTCCTGTAGCCTCTCCCAGGCACTAGATTGCAGGTGTGGGCCATCACATCTGGCTGAGAACAAAGTTGGTATGTCCTTGGGAAATTCCTAATAATAATAATAATAATAATAATGATGGGTGTTTTGTCTGTATGTTTGTCTGTACACCACATGCATACTTGGTGCCTGCAGAGGCCAGAAGAGGGTGTTTGATCCCCTGGAGGTGAGGTTACAAGCCGTTATAAACAGCATGCTCAGGAAGAGGAACTAGTACTCTCCAGGCCTTCTGATATAAGTCCTTGGCTATCTCTGACCTCAGTGGTAGCAAAAGGTAGAATCAGAACCTAGAGAAGCCATTGGATTTCCAGGATGACACCACTTAGGTAGTCCTTGCTGGTAATCTAGAATTGGGACAGGAAAGACCAGTGAGCTGAGTAGTTTACTAGAGGTGGGAGTCATGGGGTTGGGGACGACATCTATTAGAAAACCAGACAAGGGATGGATGATCCAAGGAAGATTAGTTCCTGTTTTGTCCCAGTTCTAAGATGGAGCTGTGCAAATCAGACTGTCCTGTCTGTCTTTGAGATCTTTGATATGCATTGATGTTTTCATAAAACAAACAACCCACTGTATACTCTATTCAGTATGAATAAAATTCTCAGTAATTTAGACACCTTCATTGTATATCAAGCAAGACACAGACACACAGATAGATACACATAGACACACATACAGATACACACCCCTACACACACAGACACAAACATACAGAAACACAGACACACACAGATATACAGTTATATACACATAGATACCCATATAGATATATACACATAGACACATGTACAGATACACACCCATACACACAGAGACACAAACACAAGTACACATAGACACACACAGATACATAGACATAAACATACATAGAGATACAGACATACAGTAATACACATGTAGACTCACATACAGATACACACATAGACACACACAGACACAAACACAGATACACAGACACAAGCATACACACAGATACATATACACATATACACACAGATATACACACATAGTCACACACAGATATAAACAGGTACACACACAGGCACACACAAAGATCCACACAAACACACACACATACATATTCTTTAATATATAATACATAATATAACACATTAATGTAATTTTCTCAGTCTGTATAATGTTACTTGTATGTAAACCTTGCACTGTATTTCTAGTATTTGGCTTTAACTTTTTCTTTTTTTTTTTTAGTGTAAAAATTTAAAAAATCCATTCATTGAATAAAATGTCACTCTTCCTGGATTCTCACAAATAGCCAAGTTAGCACACCACTAATAATCAACCGTGTGAGTGTAGACTTCACAGGAAGAAGCATAAATACTATACTGGTGTAAAAAATTACAGAAGACACACACTCTAAGTCTATTGAAAAAAGGTATTTACAGGAGCTAAAATAGCAAGTTCTTGTTAAGTTGTTTGTATTTTTCTTAGAAAGGGATTGTTTAAAACAGGAAATATCTAACTTGGAATATACATTAATTTAAAGACTACACAAGCTGAAATAATGTTAGAATTTGACAGATGATACACTCAGTCTCCTGTACTGTAACTCGGTTTGGGATACACAATATGCTTATTAGGACAATTGGTTTATTTCTGACAAATTGCGGGACGCTGCCCTGACATTTCCCCAAGAACTGCAACAGACTTTCTAAACCCTAATGGACAAATGTCTGTCATTTTAGCCAAAGACTAAGTTCTTGAATACTTTTGGTTTTTACATATTCCATTTACAATTTTAGTTCTTTAACTGTAGTTTTGATTTCACATTAGAGAGGTGCTGAGAAATCACCTGGATTCATCTTTATTAAAAAATGAAAACAAAACATAGCAGATGCATTAATTATATAATAATCTCTCCTGTAGGCAAAAAGCATCTCATAGGCATTTTAATCAAGCCAGCTGCATCCTAGCATGCACATCCCTGGTGGGTGTGTCCCCTGTGTGTGGGCAAACGTGCTTTATTTTGTTTTTCCAGAATCTATTTTATAGTTCATGTGATAAGAAAGATAGTATGGTAAAGTGTGCTGTGTGTGGGGTATAAAAATGTTCATGTAATCAGTGTCTACTTAAATTATAACTGTGTCTACTTTTCAAACATAAACTCAAGAATAACACATAGTTATATATAATTTAAAAGAGATGTGAGGGATCTTTTATTTAGAGAAGGAGTTACCAAAATGGCGGCAGTTTTCAATAAACTCAGTTGTGAATTTCTGGGTTTAGGAGAGAAATGAGGAGGTAAGTGGAATACTAAAAAAATAAAATATCTTCCCAACAACAATTTCTTCACAATATCACATCTTAATAGTTTCATAAATGCTAAATATTTTAATTATTAATTTACAATAAGATGCAGTACATGTCTGAGTAAGAATAGAACACATAGCTGGCTTTGCTTGGCTGTGTTGTGCTCACAGTCAGTTCTAACTTCTGACCATCCCCCATAATTGTCTGGTCCTCGCTATGGTGCTGGAGACGGAGCCCAAGCCCTGTGTTCACAAGGCATGTGTTCTACTACTGTGGGGCAACCCCAAACCCATGTAACCTGAGCTTTGCCTTGGTTAATTGTGGCATTCTTTAATGATGGTTTTCATATTGCCTTAAAGCTCTCTTGTATGGTTCTTTAAAAAACAAACAAACAAACAAACAAACAAACAGACCAGAAAACACTTCCTAAATTTTAGGACTAAAAAGAAGGTTTTCTTTCCTCTAGGCGAAGTCATTCCTTATCTAATACTCCCTGCTCTCTTATGAATCCTTTTGACTGTAAAGATAGAATAAAGAAAGAACAAGATACCGAATGGGAGAAAAGGAAGAAAACCTAGGCAGTGAAATGGTATAAGGCAAAGAGATTTTCATGAGGCAGGAGAAGGTCTAAGTGCTTGGGTGTCAGCAAAGGGACTAGAAACATGGAGATAGATAACAGCAAAGTAGCAAGACGGTAAGACAAACATCCAGCCACTCATTCTAGTTAAACCAAACAATTTCATGCCTAAGAGGTGAAATTCTCATAGAGAATGGTAATGTTGGAATCTCTATTCATACTTGAGACTAGCAAGACCTTGTACTAGAAAAATATTCTAGAATTCCTATTTTCCCCCTAAACACAATTTTCTGGGACAGGAAATGACATCAACTTCATGTTTCACAACAAACTTAATTAAAATTATTTTAGAATAAAAATGGGATGCATCTTCATTAAGAAGCCAGATGCCTTATTAAATAGAATTTCCTCTGTTTGCCTGCCTTATATTAAGGGCACATTTAAACAAGAGCAGCTTCTGGGAGATGTGACTTTCATGGTCACGAGGCTGCAGTAGGAAATCGAGGCCTGGAGAAAGCTGTAGAACAGTGTTGGTGTTTTGTGCAGAGGCTGCTTAATGCTCAGCTCAGGCCTCTGCTTCTTTGGTTTCCCAGAGCTTTATGTTGTCAAGATTATAGCAGATTGATGGGTGAATCCATTTTGTTCCTGCTGCAATGTTTAGAAAAACCCTCTCCTTGCCTTAACCAAAGCTAGTAAACATTTCTTTGGTGGAGAATTTACTTGTTTTCTTAAATTTGCAATTTTATCTGTTCCTTAATTTTTTCTTTTTCCCTCCTTCCTCTGTCTCCCCATATCCCCTCCCCTCCCCTCTCCCCTCCCCTCTTCTCCATCCCTCTCCCCCATCTCCTCTCCCCTTCTTCCCTTTCCCTCCTCTTCTTCCCCTCCCCCTCTCTTTCCCCTCCCCCTTTCCCTCCCTTCCCCTACCTGCTTCTCCTC
>NW_021604678.1:1279550-1289839 GCF_004785775.1 Grammomys surdaster
CCCTCCCCTCCTCCTCTTCTCTCTTTCTCTAAAACTTCATTTGAGATGGGGTTTCTCTGTGTAGCCCTGGTTGTCCTAGAACTCTCTGTAGAGGAAGCTGGCCTTGAACTCAGAGATCCATCTGCCTCTGCCTCTCTAGTGCTGGGATCAAAGGTGTGCAGCACCACTGCCCAGCTTTGCTCCTCATTCCTCTAGAAGACTCCAGAGTGACATAGAATAACCTCTACCCGAGACTTGAGGATCAATTTCCTCTGCGAGTTGTGCTGCCTCTGGTGAGAGAGTGTCACTTAGCATCACCTCTCTGCCACCTAGGCTGAACTGTGTTGGAAATTATTGATAATTTGAGAATCTTGGCAATAAAGAATTGCCAGGTAAGGTCAAGTTCATTTCAGAGCTCTGTGTATTAACTCTGGGGAGACCCAGAGGATACTTGTCTATCATTCCTTATCTCAGGGCACCTGTGTCCCGTCTGGATGCTGGCCCCAGTGAGGAGTTCCTGACTTGTCAGATATGCATTCCACCTTGTTGGATTGTTAAGCTGTTCTTGATTAGACTGTGCTGGTGCCCCCCACAGTGTCCATTTACTGGTTGTAACTCTGATGGTAATACACCAAAACTTCCTATTCTGTTTCCTCTCTAACAAGCCCTTTGTATCTGGAGGCAGCTGCTGGCTCCTCTTAGTCTTTTCTTCTGGTTCCTTTATGTGTGCTTCACCTCGGACAGGCCTAATCAATAAGAGATACTGATTCTTTTACAAGCAGAAAGTGGCTCTGGCTAAGGTTCTCATTTTGATTTTTCCCCTCATTCCATCAGGACATTCTGAAAATAAAAGTTTCTTTCAAGTATTTAAATATCTTGCTTTTCATTTAAAAGAAGACTCTCAAAATTTATTTTTTGAAACATTTCAAGTTGTAAACAAGTATATGTGTCTCTACTGTATTATCTTAGTTTGGGTTTTACTGCTGTGAACAGACACTGTGACCAATGCAATTCTTATAAAGGACACCATTTAATTGGGGCTGGCTTGCAGGTTCAGAGATTGAGTCCGTAATCATCAAGGTGGGAGCATGGCAGTGTTCAGGGAGGCAGAGTGCAGAGGGAGCTGAGTGTTCTACATTTTCATCTGAAGGCTGCTAGAAGAATACTGGCTTCCAGGCAGCCAGGGTGAGGGTCTTAAAGCCCTTACCCACAGTGACACACCTACTGCAACAGGGCCACACCTTCTAGTACTGCCACTTCCTCAGCTGAGCACATAAAAACTATTACATATATATTGAAACTCTGGATCCAGGTTTTTATTAAAGTCTTTATTATACTATTTGGAAGGAGAGCTGGGAAATGGATATCGTGGTGGGGAAAAGGTGATTTTCATCAGGTCTGTAAGCACCTCGATTTTCCCATCCAGATAGTGCCCAGGCTTGCTCATTTTAGTATAACTGTAGCCATTTTGTATCTAGTCTCCATTTTGCTTATAAGGTGAAATTAAGTTCAGGTTCTCAGACTCTACTTCCCAGAAGTAATTATCCATAGCTGACATTGAAGAATGCTAATAGCAAGCCAGAAAGTTATGGTTGAATTACTTATGATGTTCTGTTATCTCAATGTTCTGAAATTCCCTTGTTTACCACCTGTCCACCACCCTTCTTACCTCATTCAGGACTTATCAGCTTAAAG
Source organism: Grammomys surdaster (assembly GCF_004785775.1). NCBI lineage: Eukaryota > Metazoa > Chordata > Mammalia > Rodentia > Muridae > Grammomys > Grammomys surdaster. The sequence goes on from NW_021604678.1 coordinate 1,281,225, forward strand.
GTTGGCTGATAATACTCTATCTAGTAAGCCAACTGCTCTCCTCCTTCCCTTTTAAACATTCCAACCTGGTGTTTCCTATTGAAAAACATCTTGCTTTCAGGACAGACTGGTACCACAATTAGGCTCCCAAGTCCCTTTTGAGGTCCTGAACATTCAGCCTTGGGGTGTGTACTCAATAAACTATTCTTGTGTAACTGAGATGGGTATTCATATTGGTTTGTGTGTCGGTTCCTGAACCCCAACAGACAGGAGTGAAAAGTCCAGGAAGAGCCAGGTGTGAAGACCAGGGTTGAAGGCTAGATGTAGGTTAGGGAATACTTCACCTCACTGTCAGAATATTGCTGGGAGCTTCTGTAAGGGAGACATGTTGGCTCTAGTAAAGAGGCCTGGGAGAAGGGAAGAGGCTAAACCAATTTAGAATAATTCCTCAGCTCAGCTTATCATTTGGGGGGAGGGCAGCAAGGATAAAGAACCTGAAGCACGGTGTTTCACGGGACTCAGAAGAAGATTAACAATTCAGCACAGGGTTGATAACAGAAGGCTGTTGTACACTGGCTTTCTGGAAGGTTTGGGGATAACGATGTGACCCTGGAACTTAGAAACCAGATGATAAATATAATTATGTGTAGTTTACTTCCTTGATTTGTGGCTTATTCTTCTGACAAGCAGTGGGAGAAGTGCCATTAACTCTTGGTGACTCTGTAAGTCCCTGATCTCTTGGTAAATCTGTCTCCACCCACAACATCCTTCTGAAACCTGACTTTAAATCGGTCCTGTTCTTTGAGTGACTGAAGTTCTAGATTTTCATCCAGATAGGAAGTCAGACACTGATTTTAAAATGTTTTACAAAACATGGGAGATTAAAAAAAAAAGCCCTTAAAATTATTCAGCCCTTCACTGAGAATTTGATTTATGTGCACAGTATATTTGGTCATTTCCACCCCCAAGTCCTCTGGGACACCTCAAGTTCACCTTCCAGCTTCATGTCCTCATCTTCTTTTCCTTTGTGATCCAGAGTCCACTTTATGCTGCCTGTGTGCATATGGATGTTGGGCTATCCAATAGTGCATGGCCTGACTGTCCATTCCTCAGCAGCCATCAGCTGCCAATAGCTCTCAGCTAGGGTTGGGGCCTGGCTAATCTCTAATAGAACTTACATTAATAGAATAGAATAGAATAGATCTTGTTGAGGTCTTGAATACTCTGATTCTATGTGTTCTCAAGTGAAATGTCTAAAAGGTGTTTTTTTCAAGAGTCCCCAGACTTTTGGCTTTTAATCTTTTTTACCCCCTTTCTGAGCTTTGAGGGAAGGGGTGGTGCACACATCCTACTTGGCCATGAGTGCACCAAAGCCACCTACTTTCTGGACTTTGTCTGTGTGTGAGTCTCTGTGCTAACTGTTGTCTAACCACAGTAAGAAGCATCAGACAGGAGGTCTGAGAATTGCATTAACCGGTGGGCATCAGGATGTGTTTTGAAAGCGATGTGATGCTACCACATACATTTGGCAAAATAATAGCATTAGATTCTCTTATGGGGTATATGACCTTACCAGCCACTGGTATTTGGCTAGGTTTCTACCAGGTATGCATTCCTTCCTGCATAGAGGACTTTAAATACATCCAGAATGCGGTCTGTTACCCCCATAACACTCATGCCATATTGCACCGATGGGAATATCTTGCTAGGTGGGCTCTTATTGTAGTTGGAAGGATTCACAGGCAGGTAAGACTGTTGACGGCTTTTGTAGTACAAACAATTTAAGCTTATCCCCGACTATTTTAACAAATAAATGAGTCTGAGACTATGGTTATTTTGTTTGGCTTTGACAATTCCTTGGGAGTCACCCCTATTTACTTTTCTAAGTGCAGGCTTGGCTACCTTTCCATTGGTGTACCTCAGACACTTGCTGTTTTTCCTGGACATATGCTTATGGTTCCTCTCTCCTCATGGCAGCCTCCTCCTCCTCTCCCATTCCTCACAGGTCAAGCATAGGATACAAAGAACAACACCAGTTTGAGAGCACCAAAGCCATGTTTGTTTTTTTTTTTTTTTCTGCTACCTGCCCCTCTCTATGAATAAAAGAATCAGAAGCTACTGCAGAGTCCTGAATCAAACACCAAAGGGAGACAAAGGCACAGGATCAGGTAATAGGGTTGGAAATTGGTATTCTGGGTAACAAATAGATGAAGATGATAAACACAATAAAGACCTTTTGGACTTTAAGACTATTTCAAACAGCTCAAAAGGGACAGATCCTGAGGAAATTGACACCTTGCCAGTTATAATTATTGCACTGTTAAGCTTCCTTCTTGTCTTAATAAGCATTTTAGTTTTCTGTGTTTTTTCAGTACATAGGGCCTCAGAAAACATTTCACAAGCCTTAGAAAAAGGATTTAAATATCTTACAAAGCAGAATGAGAACAATGTCAGAGCATTAAAGGGGAGAGAACTGATAACATAACATAAATATTTATAACATAAATCAGAATATGGAGACTATTCCAATGTCTGAGAAACAGGAAAAGGAAAAGGACAAAATATGGAAGCAGATGTTATAAAGAACATTTAGAGACATTTATGAACAAAGTTGTGGAGAAAGAAGGCTTAGGAGGAAGGAGAAGCCGCCATGGGATAGGTGAGTCATAAGAACATGGCCATGAGGGCTGGATGATTGGAGGTAAGAGCAGCCCAGATGAAACACAGTAGTAAGTAATAACTCGGGGTTATCAATAGGAAAGTAGATTCTAATAGCATAGAGGGTGGATATCTGCCCAGCTCTTGTCCCATTTAAGGCTTATTGTAAATATAAAGGCTGAGTGTGTCTTTTATCCAGGAACTGAAGGGTCAGAGGCAGGGTAGAAACCCCGGTTCTTTCTAGAACTTTCAACAACAGGCTTCTCCCTCCCGTTAACCTGCACAGAACCTTCTGGAAATAAGAAAGCTAGTTAGCAGGGTAGGTGCTTCCAGCTTGGATCCAGCATCCAGATATGTGGTATCTTCAGCAAAGAAAAAAATCTAAAGCAAGATAGCCTAGAGCCATTGTGCTTAGTAGGCCGCAAGAACTCTTAAGATCATATCGTGGGAGAGAAAGAAGCTTTTTAAAATGGTTAATACACTTTGTTAAATATCAAAAAACTTGCACATAAATAAAAATATCATACACCCAAATTAATCAGATACAAAAGGAAAAAAGATTTTAATGGAAATGATACTTTTGCATTTTAGATCTGAGAGTATGAAACAGATTTGATCAATCAATATTTTAGTTCATGAACCAACAGCTTTTAGCATTCTTCTTGAAGAAGATTGTTGGGCAGTGGACTGTGAGAGGCAGCTGGGTACCTGATCAAACAGGCCTTGAACCCCGGAGATCCTCAGGGATGATAGGAGTTCAGCCTTGCTCCTGAGCCCCTGGCTCCTTTCACATAACTATAGCCCCTCCCAAAGAAAGGTTTGTGGCCATTGGTCATGTAGCATAGGTAGAGGCCGTGACTACAGGCCACAAGACAGATCTCCATATTCATGAGATACCTAAAGGCCAGAGGGTGTAGCCAATTAAGCATTCCTTCCCAGACCCTCTTCCTTGCAAAAAGTATTTAACCACAAGCTGGCCCTGAGAATACCGGGGTATAGCTTCGCTCATTTTCCACCATGACAATAAATATCTTAAGACCATATTTTTTTTTTTTATAATTTATTTTTTCTCAAATCGTAATTCATTCACACAGGGGTTATAAACACAGAAAGGCAAGATGTGGGGAAGGGAATGACACTGGAGTGTGGGTGATCAGGGGGAATAGAGATATCATCAGAACCGGGTATCGGCTGGGTGAAGGTTCAGGGGACAAGTCACTATGACCCTGCCTATAACTCGCCTGTCCTTATCTAAGATGGTATTGTCTGCCCAGGTACCTTACCAAGATCTAAGACTACTCAGGCTTGTAAATTTCCACAAAAGCTGCCTGTTTACATAAGCTTATAGCCATCTGTTTCAATGTTTTTCCACTGAGACCCAAAACTTGGTGTTAGTATACATGTATGACAGGCCTATTGCTGATTTTAGGTCTATTGCTTGCTGACTTTAGTCCTTCAGTGTATAAGCAGGGCTGCCCCTGACATCTCCTCCCTTCTCTAAGTATAGAAGGGCTGTGGCAATTCTAAACTTTCGAAGGCGGGGATAGAAGCCTGACCTCCAGTATTTGAAGGGGACCTTGTATTAAGACCATATCTTAAGACCATGGACTATCTCTTTCTTCTTTGGGGCCTGCTGTGGGGAACCATGGAGAAGGTCTTCAACTAAAGAGCTGCCTTCTAATCTCTGGCTGCTGACCTCTCTACGGTCCAGCCATGGAGACCCAGCCAAGTGAGTTGCCATGACCAAGAGTCTCATCCTTGAAGGTCGCAGCCAGAGCTCATCTTTCCCCCTCGGCCTTTTGGGTGCAGGTCGATCCAGCCTGTGTGTCTCCAGTGTCTCTGCCTTTCTGCAGCCTCTCAGCAGCACTGAAGATCCAAAGGGCCTGAGACCAATTGGTTCCTGGCTGCCTCTTGGTCAGGGGAACCCCAGACTGTGTTCCCTAAGCCCTGGAGTGGAGCCCTGCGGGTTCTCACTGCCTGATGTCCACCCAGCACCAGCATGGAGTGAACACAGTTAAATTCTTGTCCCTTTGCCTCTCTGAGCTTTGGCCCCAGCCCCTTGGGGTGGCAGATGCGAGACCCACAATTCAACCCACAGGACCCATGCCTATGAGCACACACTGCAGACCAACAGAAGATAAACAGGTTACATCAGGACAAAGACAATTAATGTCAAGTTGGAAATTATACACCTGGTGGCATGCGTTCAGCTTATTATAATGTGTGAAATTCTAGAACAGTGGTGTGCTGTCGAAGTGTTCAGAGCTGTGGCTGGAAGCAGGCTTTTTTGGATGCGTTTCTAACCCTAAAAAAGGAAGTCACTCAGACTCAAACACCATGGGTGCCTGAGGAACAGAGGCAGAGATAAATGAAAAATTTCAATTATTCTAAAAACAATCCTTCTTATCTTCGGATATAAATTATTATACTACTTTTTCCAGATTGACCCTGCACTCAGAAGATTCTAATTAAGACAAATCCTAAGTGTTAACAAATAGTATTTATCCCAGGCTTTGACATTTGTGGTTTGTGAAAGAGTTGTGCCAAAGTTTTGAACTTTGGAGTGTTGGATGACAGTCTGGAATTCTTGACTCATGGCACTGTAACCTTAGGAACAGACTTACAAGCACTGTGCTAACATTTCCTTCAGTTCTACTCTCTGCAGTAAGTTTATATGCTAAGAGATATTTACTATTTGTGCTTTTACTGTTCTGGGACTGGATTTGACTTAGTTTACTCTCTCTTGTTGCTATTACAGATTGCTACAAACTCATGGCCTCAAACAACACACTGTCACTGCACTCTGTGGGTTAAGGCAGGTGCTCTGCTCTGGGTTTTATGAGACTGCAGGGAAAAGAACATGTGGGCCTCATTGTTTCCTGAGGCTCAGAGTCCTCCTTCCAGTGTGATTTGTATCAGAATTCAGTAGCCAAGTTTCCAGGACAACTTCTAGTGGATGCCTGAATACGACTCTGAGTGACCTTCTCTCCCTTCAAATAAACCAAGATAGTCAAAAGGAATGACATTAGCACAGTAAAGCCAGAACAGCACCAGAAAGAATAATGAAAGAATGTTCCAGAAACTTGACTCTTGTAAAGTTTTTCTACAAATGATACAAAATAAGAAAATCTAGAAAAAAGGATTAAATTCCCTATAATGAAAAGTATAAAAACCAAAACAAAAAACCAAAAACACAAGGAAAAGGCAAAACTGGAAAAACATGTGAAACCTATTGAACCAAAGTGATACAATTTTAAATATCTAAAATATCCTACAAACTGATGAACGCAAAGGTTGGAACTGTCATAGAAGTGAGTATATGTCGACAAAAAATACTGAAAATGACCTGAATAGGTGAAAAGACTTTCTCCATAATAACATGAAGCAAATTGTGAAGCCTCAGCCAAACCTCCTGCATTGTTAGTGACAGGGATTGAACCCGGGGCCTTTCATTGAGCTACATATGGAGATCTCATCTTTTCACTGATATATATATATATGTATATATACATATATATATATAAACTGGACAAAGTTGGAATCTTGATAACACAGGATTAGTGAGATGCATTGTAGCACACACATATGTTACTTATGGCAGTGACTATTAATGTAAACTTTTTGACAGTTGCAATATTTATGTTCATAGATAAAGCTTTTGATCTTGCTATATATTCCTCTCTATTGACTGTAGTGTGTGACTATGTAAGCATATGTACACACACATTCACATGTATAGAATGAACATTTGTGTAAGGATACTTCTAACAGCTTTGTACGTATTGAAGATCTCAGGAAGTAATTCAAATGTCCTTCAGTGGCGTGTTGGTCACTGGTCTGTGAGGGAAGGGAATCTGAGGCTTTCAGTAGTTACTATATATTAGGTGTTATGCCAGCTCCTGACTTGGGTAATGAAATTCAACTCCTCCTGCTATATGAGGTTTGAAACATTATTCTTTTTTTACAAAGAGGAAACCTAGTAAGGTACTGATAAGACAGATAACTTGCTTCTAGTGGCGAAAGCAAATGGAACTACAACTTAGTCCTGGCCCAGGTTGGTGTGATCTCGCTCACGAGGCTTCATTTCTCCTTTGTGTTTATGGAATGTTATTATTAACATTGGTTAACATTGGTTATCTCTTTGAAACCAATGGAAGGAAGTCATGCTGAAGACAATACTGATAATGGAATCTACCTTGTAATGTACACAGATGTTTCTAAGATAAGTAGCATGTGATAAAACTCTGTGAGTTAATGAATCCTGTTACCATTTTTGTGGAAAAGGATATGTTGATAAATCCATAGAAATACATGATTTTATAAATACAGACATTCTACCCCCTCCTGAATGTGAGGAGGGGGAAGGGAACCGAGTGAGCATCTTGGGGAAGAGGAGAAGGATTTTGTTCTTCATTTCGCAAGTTTTGAATTCTGTGTAAGTCACATGTGCTTTCTATCAAAGGAAATATTAAAAAGAGAAGCAGTACAGCTGTGCATCAGGAAAGAAGAGCCCAGCAGCCTGGTTTATGTCACGCATTTTTGTGCGTAATTCACTCCCGCTTAATAAGGACAGTTTATATTATAAAAATTTAACACAGCCCATAAATAAGTGAGAAGATGACTTCCAAAAAAGGAGAGAAGTTGTTTATAACACTCAGAACCAATGGCTGGGCAGTGGTGGTGCACGCCTTTAATCCCAGCACTTGGGAGGCAGAGGCAGGCGGATTTCTGAGTTCGAGGCCAGCCTGGTCTACAGAGTGAGTTCCAGGACAGCCAGGGCTACACAGAGAAACCCTGTCTCGAAAAACAAAAACAAAAACAAAAACAAACCAACCAAACAAAAAAATCCAAAAACAACAAAGAGGTATTACCTAGGGTGTACAAAGGACACTAAATGCTGCTAAGGAAAAGACAAATAAGCCAACAGAAAAATAAGCAATTCACATAAGAGGAATGTAGGCAGACAGACAGACACACACACAATTGACCAACTGCATTAATAATTCAGGGTAGTAAATTAATGTGAGATATGTCATTTCAAAGCTCTAATTTAAAAGTCTGGTGGAAAGAATATAAGGATAGAGAAAATAGTCAATACCTCATATAAAGTGGTGGTGAGGTTCAAAGTTCTTGTCCTTCAAGGATGTTTACAGCCCACAAACCCCAAATAGGGTTTCTCTGTGTAGCTGTGGCTGTCCTGGAACTCACTCTGTAGACCAGGCTGGCCTTGAACTCAGAGATTGACTTGCTTCTGCCCCCAGAGTGCTGGGACTAAAGGTATACACACCAAGTTTATAGTGTCATTTTTTAAAACAAAAATTGTATTGGATGTTCCAGTCAATGTAAGTTATATCCATATCCCCAGTAACTGTGAAGTCAGCATGGCTGCTATAGCTGTTCTAGTGGTTGCATTAGTGTTGATTATATTTGGAAACGTCCTAAATTTCTATTATTGGGCAAATGATATCTAAATTCTGGGACATTCATATAGTGAAAAATTATAATGCAGGTAAATGGATACAGTGGGTTTATATGGCTCATAACAGAAACACACAGTGAACAGAGCAGATGGAGGATGGAAACCACAACATTCTGCTCATGACCACACACAGGTAAAGTACGTGAGTGTGACAGAAGGAGCCACTAGCTTTAGGACGGAGATGGAGGATGGAAGGAGGGTTTAACCAATGATGAATAAAATTGACTTCAATGCTGTGGAAAATACTTTATTCTGAAAAGAACCAAATATTTAAAGTGACTATGACAAAGTATTATTAATGCCAGTTAAGTGCCTGGGGTCCAAGAAAAGCTAACCCCCATGGGCTTTTTCTCTTCTTTCTTTTTTTTTAAATTTTTATTAACTCACAGACAGTTGTTGTGAGGGGTGAGATCTATCTGTTTGTCTGTCTGTCCATCTATCTACACCTATCTATCTATCTATCTATCTATCTATCTATCTATCTATCTATCTATCTATC
>NW_021604678.1:1289849-1324989 GCF_004785775.1 Grammomys surdaster
ATCTATCTATCTATCTATCTATCTATCTATCTATCTATCTATCTATCAATCTATCTATCTATCATCTATCTATCTATCATCTATCTATCATCTATCTATCTATCTATCTATCTATCTATCATCTATCCATCCTTCCATATATCCATTCACATACATATTTAAAAGTTTCTTCTATTCCTGTTCCTTACTGTAACCATCATTTTATTTTAAAGACGTCATGCATATTTCTGCTTTTTGTTACCACCTGATCAAGGGCACAATGGAAAAGCAGAGTGTTCACTCCCTGTGTCCTGGGGCTTGATAGGCTGTGGTTTGGTTTCAATCAGCATTCCCCAGGGAATGTGTTAATAACACTCTTTGAAGGGATGTCCTGATTTTTGTCTTCATACTTTAGGTAGCTCACAAAGAGATGTCCCTTTGTGCCCACAGACTGAATTAAAAACCTTCCTCCCTCCTAGTGGAATGTACTTCAGTTTCTGTTCATTAATGAGATACCAGGAAGCAGCAGGAGAGTGTTCAGTGGGGACAATAGAGGGACCCCCAGTGTTCCTAGAATAGGTCACATGTCTATCCTGTGACTTCTGGGTCTCCCACTGTGGGTGGTGTCTCTGATCTGATTGGCATCCTAGCCTGTGGGTTTTAAATGGCTAGTATCTTCACAGCTATTAGCTTGCTGTGACTTTGCGTGAGATTGGCTAGAAAAATCCAGGGCTTTTGAATGACATGGAAAATATCTTCTATTTAGAAAAATGCTTGTTGTGTGTCTGGTTGTCAGAGGGTTGACATTCTTTAAGAAAGATAAGGCCCCCTGGGCATCATCTTTCCAGCTTAGAGTGAAAGAAATCTACACAGCCATGTGGGGAATGAAAGACACAGCTTGAAGCTTGAAATTTCTATTGTTGGAATAGCACGTCCCCAGGACACATGCTTTGTGGCTGAAAGGTTCATCTGGCTTCTGTAACTATGGAATGCAGAAGTAGACTTCAGCCTGAGTGAAGGACACTGTGAACTCTAGGAGCAAAGAGTGAGTGCAAGTGGTTTGACAGCTCTGGACACAGGCTTTGGTTGGACCAGACAGTGCCTTGTATTCTCTGTGCTGACCAGAAATCCCAGGTAGTCAGGCTCACGTCGTACAAAGCATTCAGGTACATGCCCATCATGGCTTACACAGACAAACATGAGCTCAAACGTATGCTCACTCTTCTGTAGCTGGCATTGCTGTGAAGTGAGGATTTCTCTATACAAATGAAACTTAATTAGATATAGGGTTAATATTGTCTGTGAGTCTACCTTCTTTAGTAAGTATACCCAGCACATCTTACTGTTTTCTTCCTTTTTCATCATTATTAATATTTGAGTAGCATGTCTTATTTCTCTCTATGCTTTGATTTCAGTCTTCCAAGTCTTCATCACTAAAGTAAAAGCCATCAGAAGATGTCGAAACACACAAAGGAAAACATCAGCTACTGTGCTTGTTACTCTTTGTGCAACTATTTCTGTAAGTACACATATGCAAATGCATTTTACGTAGATAGGAACATAAGATTCCCTTTTCTCATCTGCATTTCTATCTTAGGGATTCTAATTAATAGTTTTCATGTCAGTAGATCCATTTTTTTTTTTTTCGAGACTGGATTTCTCTGTGTAGCCCTGGTTGTCCTGGAACTTACTCTGTAGACCAGGCTGGCTTAAACTTAGAGATCTACCTGTGTTTGCCTCCTGAGTGCTGGGATTAAGGGTTGTACCACCACTGCCCAGCTTACATTTGAATTATTTTAATATACGTACTTTCTGAAAAGAGGTTTATTTCTGTCCTCCAACTTGCTACCGTCCTGCCTCAGATTTGCAAGTTTTGGGGCTACAAGTGTATGCCACAAGACATCTTTTAAGGATTGTATTTTTGAGAGAGGGCCTTGCTATGTAGTTCAGGTTGCTCTTATACTTGTGATCCTCTTTGCCTTTTTCTCTTGTGTGCTGGGATTATAGGTGTGTGCCACCATGCCCTGCTAAAAGACCATTTAAAATGATAATATGGCATACCATTAAGTGGGTGCATATTAGTCTATATTTTAATGTTTAAACAACATTTTAGTTTTGTTGAAAAGCTAGATTATGCTAAATATTCTTGTATTACAAACATTTTGAATGTATGTGTTTTGACGCATGTAGGTGTATGTTTAAGTGTGTATCTAATTAAGGAGGCATTTATAATAGACTGTTAATATGGAATTTATATTTATTTTCCAAGCTTTATATATGCTCTGTCTATCATAACTATCCTATCACCCATTTAATGTCTCTTGATGGCTATGTTTCATCTGTAGCTGTTTGTTCTGCCTGTTCAATGCCTAGGCTACACTGGCCATCAAATGTCTTGAATATCTAACTTTGTACCTGACTTCTATAAGTTAATCATATTTACTCTGATTTACATTTTGAAAAGATAAAAATCTCAAAGGTTTTTTTTTGTGTGTTTATTCTTATATAAAAATGGATATCCTCAAAATAAAAAAATTTGCAAACTTACTGATTAGAAAGCTGTTTTTTTTCATAGATTGAAATATATGGCCCTTCTAATTATTTGAATAGCTATCCCCTAAAGGAGATATGCAACATCATAGCTGAGTAGGACTGTCAACTGCTTCTCCTGGCTGAACACTTGAATAGCACCTTCTGGTATCTGGAAAGCTAGTTCTGGGGAGGAAGCTTTCAAACCCATTCTAGGTCAGGGGCCTCTGGGCCTTGTGTCTGAAGTGCATGGTGTCTTTAGCATAGAGACTTACCTCCCACCTCTGGTCATGGTGATCAACCAAGAGCAATGGCAAAGCCTGTTTGGGATGCCTATGAATCATCAGCATGATATTATAGCCCTAAAGGGTGCAGTAGTGGCACTCATATCTTGACAGTAACCAACAGCTCTATAATTGGACTCTTAACAAGAGGAAAATGATGCCTGTCACTGGCAACACAGCCAACTATCCAGGGAATAGCGAAGTCATAGATCTTGAAAAACCTGCATCAACCATTTTATTAATTCCACATAAACCTTAATTATATTCTAAATATTTATTCTCATATGCACAGGTAGTATGATCCTCACTCGTTCTCAGGGAAATGTCTTTTTGCAATAGGAGAAGACCAGTACTGAAAATTGCAACTAGTCAAAAGGCAGATTTGTGAGTCCAGTCTCAGCACACAGATCTACATACAATAGACATGCTAAAGTGAATGGGTAAGCCCAGGAGGCCTCAAGCCAAAGAACTACAGATGACTAAGAAATGACAAGAGGAGAAGAAATAGTCTTCCGTGAGGAAGAGCACACCAACTGGTTATCCAATACCAACTAGTCATCTCTGCCCTGAACACACAGGTACAAGGAACATACGGACTGAGCAGGATGTATCTATGTATTTAAGAATAGATATGTTTATACATATGTGTGTATATCAACAGTTAATGGAAAAATGAGGTTGAACGAGAAGGGAGAGGTAAATGGGAGAGTTTGGAGGGAAGGAAGGGAAGGTGTAAATAACATAATTCATTACATTATAATCTTAAAGTGAATAATTAAGAAAGAGATGTGTAAATAGCAACATATACACACAAAGGTGCTTTACACCAGCCACTAAGAAAATGTAATTAAACTAAAAGTGCACATATTAGAACAGGTAAAATAATCCAGCAATCAAGCCCTGCAACAATACCATGTGTATCAGAATGTGGAGCCAGCAGCAGCTGTATGCACGGCTAGAGGGAATGCACAAATGGTGCAACCATGCAGCAACATTTTCTCTTTTGCATTCAGCACATAATCTGACTCAAAAATTCTATAAATAGATAAATAGTTAAGAGAAGAATAAACGCTGATTGTGTTTTTTTCCCATAAATGTCCCAAATTGGAAACAATCCAAGTATCTGACAAACTGCTAAAATATATAGTATTCATATCCATACAGTGAAATATCATTTAACAATACAAAAGAAATGATGCATATGGCAATATGAATCAGTGTCAAATGATGTGTGTAGAATATCAATGAAAGTATGCAGATGATACACCACGCACTTGTTTCAATAGGCTACACAGTATGTGTGACACCACTTATATTCTAGAAAGCAATGTTCAGTGGTTGCCAGGGTGAGGGTGAGGTACTGACTTTGGATGTGACTGATGGAGGAATTTTTAGTGTCAGGAACTTGGTTAATATCTTAACTGTAGAGGTGACTCTATGTATTAGCCCAAATCTGTAGAACTATAAACCAAGAGTTAATTTTTCTTTATTTAAATCTTAAAAGTGAACAAAATATTAAAAACATGTTAAAAATGAAAAAGTCTCTATTAAAAAGAAAAATATGAATCTAATGATTTGTGGTAGTCTGAATAGGAATTGCCCTCATAGACTCACGTGTTTTAATACTTGGCCCATAGGTAACAACACTATTAGGAGGGATGCTGGAGTAGGTATGACTTAGTCACAGGAAGTGTGTCACTAGAGGGTGGCTTTGAGGTCTCAGATGCTCAAGCCAGTTCCCTTCCTGCTGCTGCTGGCTGATCCCGGTGTACAACTCTCAGCTCCTTCTCCAGCACTATGTCTACCTGGACACTGCCATGCTTCTGGTCATGATGTTAATGGACTAAACAACTGAAACTGTAAACCAGCCCTAATTAAACGAGGCTGGCTTTATTAGGGTTACTATGGCCATAGTGTCTCTTCACAGCAATGGAAACCCTAACTAAGATGAGGATGAAACTTCTTGGTGTCCACAAGAATGCATATCGTGGCAGGATTCGCTCCATGGAAGACCTAGCTGCCGTGCTGAGATCCTATTTAGGATATGCTCTGCCACTGGCTGAGTCTGTGATAGGAAGGCTACACAGGCTGATTTCCAGGACCTTTGAGATTCCCACATAGCCTTTCTGAGTATTTTTGACATCACTGTAATGTAGGATGTTTCTACTCATGTTGCCTTTGTGACTCACACTGACTGTTCTCTTGGCTTTATTTAACCACTTCTCAAAGTCTTTCAAGGGCCATTTTTAAAAATAAAACCTTTGAACATTTAATCATATCTTAGCAGCTGTCATTTGAAGGATTTGAACCAACACAACTCCCAATTTCATACCATACCAAAGAGATAAATTATCTACACCTGTATATATTACTTTTATTTGACCACCCCCTTAAAAACATTTATTGAAGTATAACATACTTAAAAAGACACTAAATATAAATGCACAGCTCTATAAGATCCCACAAATGAAAAATACCTCGGATCAAAAATGAGCGACCTATTTTTATCCAGAAGTCTTCCTCCTACCTCACTGAAGCCCTCTTCCAGTGGCTGACTGACTCCTAAAGACAGAGAGCCTTGAATTCTTGCTATCATGATCTGCCTCCTGTTTCTGAACTCTGTGTGTGGTAGGTACAATGTATAGATACTTACATGTATGCATACCTATCAAACTGGTGCAATATATGATACACTATTTATGTGTCAAAGATATGCTCCACAGCTGAGACATCCTCAGCAGAAAGGCTCGGTTTGACGTCTTTCCATCAGCGTCACTTCCTTGAGGCCCAGTCCATCCTGATACATGGATCAATAACCTTTCAACTTTTATGAAATATTTTATTAAATGTGCTCAACTCAAGTTTCTGGTCTCCTACCGGCAATTGTTTTTGTTTTCAGTTTGTTTACTCCAAATAATGCTGCTATGAACATACTTGAACTAGCAGACAAAAACAGTAAATATATTAATAACCAGATTTGCTTTATTTCTGGAGTAAGTCTCTCACTTGAATTATAAATTGATGTAATTTCCCATAATAATAGAATACACTTGAGAAATAATTCAGTTATATAAGCAGAAAGGAAAAATGATAAACATTAACATATAAGCACAGTAAAACAATAACAATAAACTCTGGGTAGACTGTATAGGGAATGCCCATAGTTTAATGGAGAATATTTATAGGAAGTCTGTGGCAAGTGTCATTTGTCAAGGTGAAATATTCACCTGATACAAAGAAGAAAATTAGATGTTTGCACACTACTTCTGCTTAATACTTTTGTTTTATGTCTTAGCAGAGAAAATGAGGCAAGAAAAACAGACAGGGCACTGGGAAGGAAATATACCATACTCCATGGCTACTGAGCACAAATGGGTGTGACTTTTAGTCGAAATAGACTTCTCAACAGAATTTTAGACTTAGGGAGAGAAGTTAGTCAGATTATAGGATATAATGTCAGTGTATAAAATACATTTTGTTTTTAATATACCAGCAATGAAGTTGTTAGAATACAAAATTTTAGAAAATGCCTTGTGAAGGTTATCAGAGATGCCTACATTAGTGTTTCTGAATGATACTCAGCTGCTGTGTGCTTTGTGTCTTTTTGAAATCTTGATAGGTTTACTAAATTCTTGACTCACTGAGTGGATAGTTATTGCATTCATATGCTTTCCTCTGAGTGATATTGTCCTTTCAGGTTTTATATTTATTTCAGTGTTTGTGCATGTACATATGAGAGGCTGTGCATGTGTGCAGCTGCCTGTGAAGGCCAGAAGAGGGCGCCATACACTCTGAATCTCGAGTAACTGAAGCTTATGATCCACACCGAATGTGGGTGCTGGGAACCAAATCTTATGCCCTGGAGGAACAGCGACTGCGATGAATTGTTGAGCTGTCTCTCCAGTCCTAACTGCCTCTTCGTTCAGAAATCTAGCCTTTCTCCAGTTGCATGAGATGCTTCTTACAAGATGGTTTGTATTGAAAAATACAGTGAAAGGAAAATTGGCTTCAGTTTGTGTGTAAGGTGTTTAAAATAAATCACTGGGATCGTGTTCTTTTAGGCAAACATTTGGTGTGGACTTCAGCATTAAGGTGAAGGTTAGATATTGACTCTTGAATAATTTAAGGTGCACAGTGATTCTTAGAGAAACACTATCAGCTAATTAGCCCTGGCTTTAAGAGAATTTGTTTCTAATAATATTAGTTGAATTTGACTTAGCTCAGTAAAGAAGATTATAGCCAAATAAATACTACAAATTAACTGAGCCAGTAATTATCTGGGTCTCCTGTTTGCATTTGGGTTTTAGAAGAGTATAATCCATTGAGCAGTGATTATAGCTGAGGTGACGGCTTGGGAGAAGGGACCAATGAAAAGCCACCTGAGTTGGCTCATAGCATCTGGTAGAACTATAGGATTAAATATTGGAGCTCAAGACATGACCCATGTGTGTCCTCGTATTTTCAAACATTTTCTATCTAGACTGGTAACCTTAAATTTTATAAATGACAAACTTTTGTTGAAAATACACTTTATATCATGACTTATTGACATACACACATGCACACATGCACACGCACACGCGCATGCACACACACACATCTACTGGAACTAAAATTTTTGAGGAAAATGTTATTTCCATTCTAGGCAATACACACCGATAATTGCTATCTATCTTCCTGTAATTCGTTGCACTTCTTTTCAGAGATGTGGGTGGCAGCTCCCTAACTTGGCTTTGTTGCTTATTAACATGTCATGAGCTTTAGTTGAAAAATGCTGGTTTAGTGGGCCCTTAAGAACCACTTTCTTCCTTTGATGCACTCTCGAATTTGATTCTTGGCACTCTGCCAGCCAAACCCAGCTATGACTGTCAGTTATAAATACCTCAATCTATCAGCTATTCATCTTGATAAAAGAATGCCCAGACTGTGAGGTTGTTTTGACTCTGGATCATGAAAGGATAAATGAGAAGTTACATAGTTAGTATTATATCTTTTTTTTTTTGTTCACCAAAAAAGTCTACTTTTTACTTTTAAATCATTGATAGAGTGGTCAATTTGATTGAAATAAAGTCACAGGCCAGAGGAGGATGTAACAAAATAATTCAGAAACAGAAACTGCGATGGAAGGCTTCTTCAGAGCTCCTGCATTTGTGCATTGGAACTGAAAATCTTTCGTCTAGATCATTGTAGAGAAGAGAGTTCATAGTGGATTTATGTGAGACCGTGGTACAGAGGCTAGGCTAAGAAATTGTTTGCAAGGAACCCAAACAGTTCTGTCTATCCCTAGATGCATAGCTCTCTAAAACAAGGCTCTGCTCCTCCTCCCATCAAGAACTGAAGTCTGTAGGATGGAAATATGGTTCAGTGGGAGAACTCTTGCTTGGCATGTGGGAGGGTCTTGGGTAGAGTAATCTCCACCGTCCATTTGTTCCACCAGCTTCCAATTGAGACTACGCTGGCTTTACAGTGAACTTGGTTTAACAGAATGTGGTTAGTTAGTGTGACACTATGGTGTTTCTATATTAAGGCACCAGAAAGTCATGATCTTTTGTTGTTGTTACTGGTTTATATTCTTGTAAAATCCTTCAGCTACCCTGTCAAGAAAGCCTTTGAAAAGTCATTTTAACAAGTGAAAAATAAAAGACAGAGAAAAGGAGGTATTGAGAAATGGATTACAAAGTTATCATTTAGATTTCTTGAATTTAACTCTTTGCCGGGAAAGAGGAGTCTATTATTGTGTGTTTACAGAGGTACATGGGATGATTTTCAAGAAGGCAGGGGTCAGACAAGCCATTAGCAGTGATTGCAACAGTTGGTGGACCTGAGCATCAGCGGTTGAAGGAACCTAGTCGGACATCAGCAGTGCTGAGATGTCCGTCTCTTCCACTAACAAGAGCCTGTGCTACTCACATGGATTTACAACTCCAGGACTCCGGAAGACCTGACAGGAGGAGAGTTAGTGCAACATGTAGGTTCAGCTGTGGCAGGATCATCATTTCAAGACTATAATACAGACCACCCACCTCTTCCTCTGTTCTGTTTACCCTCCTCCCACTACCCCCCACCCCCCGCACCACACCTGCGCAGCATGTCTGCAATGCTATGTGGGCTTCCTGCTGTCGTTATCCAAATTTCTAACCCGGAAAGGCCAAGCTTCTGATGACTGTACACTGACTGTTCCTGACTCTTTTTAGAGTTCAATATAGTTGGGTGTAGGAATTCACAAAGATAGATGACCTGTGGGCTGAATATGTCTAATTGCCCATCAGTAATAGTCCTGTTTATTCTTCTGATGGTCACACTTTTAAAGAATTAAAAATTTTAGTCTAGTATATAAGGTAATGGGTATTGGCCTTTCTGTTCAGATGGGAAGATGTCCCAGGACTTGGAAGCCCAGGAATGACATAGCTCTGAGGGAAGGCACCCCAGTGGAAGGGCATCCAGAGACATGGGAGCCTCAGGAACCACATAGCTCCGAGAGGAAGCCTCCTCAGCAGAGGCGCTGCAGCTCCCAGGGGCGGGTATGTCCTGCTGAGCTGAGGAGCTCAGGGACCTCAGTCCGGCTCCTTCTCTTTGCTTTTCATCTTCTCTTTATCGCTTGTCTTCTTCTCATGAATCACAGGCAGTAAATCTCATGAAAGAGATTTATTGGAAGGTCAAGGTGTGGAGGGACTAAGCCAGGCGAGTAGGAGCAGACAGCAGGGAACTGAGAAGACACAGAATATATAGGGTTTCTTAGAGGGTGGAGCTTTCTAAAGCAGAGATTTCCAGGGTGAGGATTGGTGGAATTTCAAGTTCTGAGTTTGGGGGAGCTCAGGGATTGGTGGGTTTTCCTATTCAGGGATTGGTGGCCTTTGTTCAGACTTTTCACCTAAAATTAGCATAATCTGGAGAAGGTTTTATTCAGGGCTGGAGATAACCTTTGTTACAGTTACAGAGACTGGAATTGCCTTTATGATAGTTTGGGGAAAGGGCCCGGCTGCTGGAGCTCCCAGATGGGGACCTGGACACTTTGTGCCTTGAGGATTTACAAAGTTAATAAAGTATACAAAGTTAACAAAGGGAATCTAAGAGACTGGTGTGACTAGCCAACAATGGGGTTACTGACAATCAAGGTTGTCTCAGACAATGCATTAAGTTCCTTAGGTGTGTCTTAAAGAAGCCGTTCCAATCCATTCCAGGTCAGCAGCTTTGGATAGTGAAGCCTGTGTGAGACCAGTGGATTTCATTGTGAGCATACCACTGTACTTCCTATACAATGTTATGAGAAATCTTTATCCATAACTGGAGGTATTGCCAGTCTTCAGAAGAATAAATCATTGCCTTTTCAGGGTAGAAGGCCCCAATGCAATCAACTTTTCACTAGCAGATAGGTTTGTGATGGTTCTATATTAGAAGCTGAGGATAATATCCTAGTTGTTGTTGAGAGGTTCCTGGTAATAGCTTGGTGTGATGGTGCATACCTTTAATCCCAGTACTTGGGATGCAGGGACTGGAGGATATCTGTGAGTTTGAGGCCAGCCTGGTCTACATAGTGAGACCTTGTTTCTGGGAAGAGGGAACCTGAGCTGGTGAGGCCATAATTAATCAGTCCCTAAACTTGAAATTATGAATTCTATTCACTCAGTGTTAGCTAACAAGAGTAGGTGGGTACCATCTATTGACAAAATATCTCTGTCCTCTTTGTTTTCAGTACATGCTTTCACAAAGGAATTATTGTGAACTACATAGATCTTCTCAATTGTCATCTGTCGTCACATATGTCTCCTCCTTTTGGCCTATTATATGGAAAACTTTTTAGGCAAATTTGATAATCATTATCCAAAAGACAAGTGTTACAGTTTTCCTCTATGCAAGCCTTTCAGTATTTCCTGTAAATTTGCGTATGCAGCCCATAGAAAATGTGTTTACTATATTTACAGACAACTTATCTAATGGGAAGGCAGTATATGTAGATCACATGTTCATTCTCTTGAGTTTCACCCTGATTCATCGCAAATAATTGAATTATGTACTATAGCCACTGTTTGAAATGCTAAAAAAAAAAAAAAAAAATCAAGCTTTCAATTTGTATACTCATAGCCAGTATATGGCTCATGGTTTATAATTGCTTGAAATTGTTCCTATTTTGATACTGCTAATTCTCAAATTTTACAGTTATTTATACAAATACAGCTTAATTTAAGAGACATGTACTGTTCCTTTACTTTATAAGACATTTAAGAGCTTATCCTGGATTGCCTGGATCCCAGGGTAGTGCCACAGCAGTTTTGTATAGCAGGCAAAAACCTTATAAGCCTTACAGAAACAACTAGCCATATAATCTTATTCTTTATATTATCAAAATAGTGTTAGCTTGAGACAATAATTTGGTATTTCCAGAGAATGTGCAAGTCAAATTGCAAAAACTTGTTCTCAGTGCCCTTAATTTCTTCATAATGGTGTTAATCCTTGAGGACTTATTCCTAATTAATTATGGCAAATGGATGTTACTTATTTTTGATTTTGGAAAATTAAAATATGTACCTGTGACTTGACACCTTTTCAGGCTTTCTAGTTGCAACTGCTTTAACAGATTAAGATAGATAATGGCTATTGCAGTCAAACATTTGAGATGTTTTGTTGACAATTTAATATTGCTCATATTACTGAGATTCCTTATTATCCTCAAGGACAAGGAATTGTGAAACAGATATTATGGAATTTTAAAATAATATCTTCATAACTCTTTGAGTGTGGGAGGAGCAATTACTGGCACTTTTGCCCTGGGTTTGCAAGGAACTCTGAAAAATTGGCTTTTAAAAACTAAAGAGGGGCCCTTCCGCCCCTGCCTGGTCCTCTGGGCTGGGGCAGTAACAGAATTGGTCTGCTCCTGTCCTGTGGATATACTGAATCCTGAGTCATCCTACAAGAGCCACTGCACTCAGAGCAGCCAGTAAGAACTCCATCTCACTCCCTAAGCCCCAGAGATACATCTGGGAGACAGGGACATTCAGGCCACAGCAGCAACCCAAACCCCGCCCCTCCAGAATTCCACTTTCCTTCCGTCCCTGCCTGGTCATCTGGGCTAGGGCAGAAACAACTGGTCATACAAGCTTAGTCTTTACATTATCAAAATAGTATTAGCTTGAGACAATAATTTGGTATTTCTAGAGAGTGTGCAAGTCAAATTGAAAAAACTTGTTCTCAGTGCCCTTTGGGCTGGGGCAGACACAGAATCGGTCTGCTCCTGTCCTGTGGAGATACTGAATCCTGAGTCATTGAGGAGCCACTGCACTCAGAGCAGCTGAGGAGCCACTGCACTCAGAGCAGAAGGATTTCCAGATCCAAGATGTGGCCTGAGTCCCAGGAGTTCTTCCACCCAGGAGATTAGGAGCATAAGACCACAGAGACATCTGGACTCTGAGGAGCTCTGCAACAAGCAAGATAACTAAAAATACAGACTCCAGTCTTACACAGTGAGGGCAGGTAACACTAGAGTAAACTAGATGGCGAAAGGCAAGCACAAGAACATAAGCAACAGAAACCAAAGTTTCTTGGCATCATCAGTACCCAGTTCTCCCAATATAGCAAGCCCTGGACACCCCATCACACCGGAAAAGCAGGATTCAGAATTAAAATCACTTCTCATGATGATGATAGAGGATTATAAGAAGGAATTAAGTAACTCCTTTAGAGAAATACAGGAGAGTACAAGTAAACAGGTAGAAGCCCTTAAAGAGGAATCACAGAAATCCCTTAAAGAAATACAAGAAAACACAAAGAAGGAATTAAACAAAAATATTCAGGATCTGAAAATGGAAATAGAAGCAATAAAGAAAGCTCAAAGGGAGACAACTATGGAGATAGAAAACCTAAGAAAGAGATCAGGAGTCATAGATGCAAGCATCACCAACCGAATACAAGAGATAGAAGAGAGAATCTCAAATGCAGAAGATACGGTGGAAAATATTGACACAGTTGTCAGTGAAAATGCAAAATGCAAAAAACTCCTAACTCAAAACATCCAGGAAATCCAGGACACAATGAGAAGACCAAACCTAAGGATAATAGGTATAGATGAGAATGAAGAGTCCCAACTTAAAGGGCTAGTAAATAACTTCAACAAAATTATTGAGGAAAACTTCCCTAACCTAAAGAACAAGATCCCCATAAACATACAAGAAGCCTACAGAACACCAAATAGGCTAGACCAGAAAAGAAATACCTCCCGTCACATAATAATCAAAACATCAGATGCACAAAACAAAGAAAAAATACTAAAAGCAGTAAGGGAAAAAGGTCAAGTAACATACAAAGGCAGACTTATAAGAATTACACCAGACTTCTCACCAGAGACTATAAAAGCCAGAAGAGCCTGGACTGACATCATACAGACCCTAAGAGAACACAATTGCCAGCCCAGATTACTATACCCAGCAAAACTCTCAATCACTATAGATGGTGAAACCAAGATATTCCATGACAAAACCAAATTTGCACAATATCTTCTCACAAACAAAGCACTTCAAAGGATAATTGATGGAAAACGCCAACACAAGGAGGGAAACTACAACCTAGAAAAAACAAGGAAGTAATCTTCCAACAACCCCAAAAGAAGATAACTATACAAACATAATTCTACCTCTAATAACAAAAATAACAGGAAACCACAATCATTTTTCCTTAATATCTCTTAACATCAATGGTCTCAATTCCCCAATAAAAAGACGCAGACTATTAGACTGGATACACAAACAAGACCCAGAATTTTGCTGCATACAGGAAACGCACCTCAGTGACAAAGACAGACACTACCTCAGAATAAAAGGGTGGAAAACAATTTTCCAAGACAATGGTCCCAAGAAACAAGCTGGAGTAGCCATTCTAATATCAAATAAAATCAACTTTCATCCAAAAGTAATCAAAAAAGATAAGGAAGGACACTTCATACTCATCAAAGGAAAAATCTACCAATGGGAACTCTCAATTCTGAACATCTATGCTCCAAATGCAAGGGCACCTACATACATAAAAGAAACTTTACTAAAGCTCAAAACACACATTACACCTCACACAATAATAGTGGGGGATTTCAACACCCCACTCTCAGCAATGGACAGATCATGGAAACAGAAACTAAACCGAGACACTTTGACATTAACAGAAGTTATGAACCAAATGGACTTAACAGACATCTATAGAACATTTCATCCTAAAACAAAAGAATATACCTTTTTCTCAGCACCTCATGATACTTTCTCCAAAATAGACCATATAATTGGTCACAAAACAGGCCTCTACAGATACAGAAAGATTGAAATAATCCCTTGCATCTTATCAGATCACCACTGACTAAGACTGGTCTTTAATAATGAAAAACCAATGGAAAACCCACATGCACATGGAAACTGAACAACTCTCTACTCAATGATGACTTGGTCAAGGAAGAAATAAAGAAAGAAATTAAAGACTTTTTAGAATTCAATGAAAATGAGGACACATCATACCAAAACTTGTAGGACTCCACGAAGGCAGTGCTAAGAGGAAAACTCATAGCTCTAAGTGCCTACAAAAAGAAACTGGAGAGAGCATACACTAACAACTTGACAGCACAACTAAAAGCTCTAGAACAAAAAGAAGCAAATACACCCAGGAGGAGTAGAAGGCAGGAAATAATCAAACTCAGGGCTGAAATCAACCAAATAGAAACAGAAAGAACAATACAAAATATCAATAAAACCAGGAGCTGGTTCTTTGAGAAAATCAACAAGATAGATAAACTGTTAGCCAGATTAACCAGAGGGCACAGAGACAGTATCCAAATTAATAAAATCAGAACTGAAAAGGGAGACATAACAACAGAAACTGAAGAAATTCAAAAAATCATCAGATCCTAATACAAAGGCCTATGCTCAACAAAACTGGAAAACCTGGATGAAATGGACAACTTCCTAGACAGATACCAGGTACCAAAGTTAAACCAGGAGCAGATAAACCTTCTAAATAGTCCCATAACCCCTCAGGAAATAGCAGCAGTCGTTAAAAGTCTCCCCACTAAAAAAAGTCCAGGACCAGATGGTTTTAGTGCTGAATTCTATCAGACCTTCAAGGAAGACCTAATACCAATTCTCTTCAAACTATTCCACAAAATAGAAACAGAAGGAACACTACCCAATTCGTCCTATGAAGCTACAATTACACTCATACCCAAACCCCACAAGGACCTGACAAAGAAAGAGAACTTCAGACCAATCTCCCTTATGAACATCGATGCAAAAATACTCAATAAAATTCTAGCATACCGAATCCAAGACCACATCAAAACAATCATCCATCATGATCAAGTAGGTTTTATCCCAGGAATGCAGGGATGGTTCAATATTCGGAAATCCATCAATGTAATCCACTATATAAACAAACTCAAAGAAAAAAAACCACATGATCATCTCACTAGATGCTGAAATAGCATTTGAAAAAATTCAACATCCCTTCATGATAAAAGTTTTGGAAAGATCAGGAATTCAAGGCCCCTACCTAAACATAGTAAAAGCAATTTACAGCAAACCAGTAGCCAACATCAAGCTAAATGGAGAGAAACTCGAAGCAATCCCACTAAGATCAGGGACTAGACAAGGCTGCCCACTCTCCCCCTACCTATTCAATATAGTACTGGAAGTCCTAGCCAGAGCAATTAGAAAACAAAAAGAAGTCAAAGGGATACAAATAGGAAAGGAAGAAGTCAAAATATCACTATTTGCAGATGATATGATAGTATACTTAAGTGACCCAAAACTTCCACCAGAGAACTCCTAAACCTGATAAACAACTTCAGCAAAGTGGCTGGTTATAAAATCAACTCAAACAAATCAGTAGCCTTCCCCTACATGAAAGATAAACAGACTGAAAAAGAAATTAGGGAAATGACACCCTTCACAATAGTTGCAAATAATATAAAATACCTTGGTGTGAATCTAACCAAGCAAGTGAAAGACCTGTACAACAAGAACTTCAAGTCTCTGAAGAAAGAAATCGAAGAAGTTCTCAGAAGATGTATCCAATATATACAAAGAACTCAAGAAATTAGACTCCAGACAACCAAATAACCTTATAAAAATGGGGTATAGAGCTTAACAAAGAATTTTCAACAGAAGAAACTCGAATGGCGGAGAAGTACCTAAAGAAATGTTCAGTATCCTTAGTCATCAGGGAAATGCAAATCAAAACAACCCTGAGATTCCATCTCACACCAGTCAGAATGGCTAAGATTAAAAACTCAGGTGATAGTAGATGCTGTCGAGGGTGTGGAGAAAGAGGAACACTCCTCCATTGTTGGTGGGACTGCAAGATGGTGCAACCACTTTGGAAATCAGTGTGGCAGTTCCTCAGAAAATTGGACATAGCATTACCTGAGGATCCAGCTATATCACTCCTAGGCATATACCCAGAAGATGCTCGAACATATAACAAGGACATATGCTCAACTATGTTCATAGCAGCCTTATTTATAATAGCCAGGAGCTGGAAAGAACCCAGATGTCCTTCAACTGAGGAATGGATTGAAAAAATGTGGTATATTTACACAATGGAGTATTACTCAGCTACTAAAAACAATGAATTTGAGAGACTCCTAGGTAAATGGATGGAACTAGAAATTATCATCCTGAGTGAAGTAAGCCAATCACAAAAGAACACACATGGTATTCACTCACTGATTATTGGATATTAGCTCAGAACCTTGAAATGCCCAAGATGCAACTCACAGGCCACATGAAGCTCATAAAGAAGGAAGACCAAGTGGAGGTGATTCGGTCCTTCTTAGATGGAGCATCAAAATACTCAAGGGAGCAAATATGGAGACAAAGTGAGGGACAGAAACTGAAGGAGGGCCCATCTGAAGACCATTTCACCTGAGTATCCATCCCATGTGAAGTCACCAAAGGTAGATGCTGATGTGGAAGTCAGGAAGTGCATGCTGATAAGAGCCTGATATGGATATCTCCTCAGAGGTCTTCAAGAGTCTGACATATTCAGAGGCAGATGCTCACAACTAGCCATTGAACTGCTAATGGGGTTCTCAATGGAGGAGTTAGAGTGAAGACTGAAGGAGCTGAAAGGGTTTGCGGCACCATGAGGAGAGCAACAATACCAACCAACCAGAGCTCCCAGGGTCTAAACCACCATCCTGGGAGCACTTAGGGAGGGATCCAGAGCTTCAACTGAATATGTAAGAGTAGAGGGCCCTGCTGTGCATAGGTGGAAGAAGAGAAACTTGATCTCATGAAGGCTGGACGCTCCAGGGGGTGGGAATTTTGAGAGTGGGGAGGTGGGAGTGGGGGGTGTAGATAGAGGTTACATTCACAGAGAAGAAGGAGGGGGGTGAGGGGATAGGGGGTTCCTGGGTGGGTGGGGGATGGGTTAAGGGGACAACATATGAAATGTAAATAAAACATCCAATAAAAAAATTAAAAAAAAAAACTAAAGAAGGGGAATTATAGCCTTCAAGGTCACCAAAAGCACACCTTGCCTTTGTTGTATTTGTTTTAAATTTTTTGCAAACTGATGTTAAAGGTCAGTCTGCAGCAGATCGCCACTGGTATCCAGTCACTTCCAACTCATTTGCTAGGGTCAAATGGAGAGACCCCTAACTAATACATGGAATGGTCCTGACCCTGTTTTAATTTGGGGTAGTGGTTTGGTCTATATTTTATTACAAAATGAAAAAGGAGCCCGATGGCTGCTTGAAACATTGGTCCATCAAGTGGACACGGATCCTGAGCCTAATGATTATGATTCTAATGATGAAGATGGCTCAAAATCCGTATTGGCCAGCTAAGTTAACCTGGCATACAGTCTCCACTCTTACTGGAAAGAGTGCTTTTTATCTATACTCAAAGCCACCCACTATGTACCTGGCAGCCAGACTTTGTGTCTGATCCCTGCCAATTAGCAGCAGGATTACATACCTGGGACATTCCTGCTTACAACCTTATTTTCTACACTGCTGGAGTAATCCTGTTGCTTTTAACATTTGAACCTTGTACCTCAAACAGATTGGTTGCCTTCACATAGGATCACTCTCGGCAAGCTCATCTATTCATTATGGCAGTTATCCATCACTATGAAGAAATGCATTGAGTGCATGCTCACAGGTCCTTTGGTCTGAATGTGGCTTTGGTCTGTATGGGAAAGAGTGTGCCATAGATGGCTGGTAATCAAAGATGGGTAAGAGCATTCTTGAGCTTCTATAGACCTAAGACAGAGGCATACATCAATAATGCTATGTATGTTCTCCATGACGGGTAATAAGGAGCAATATTAACACCAACCTAAGTCAGGCACGGTCGCCCAGCCTCTCTTTACCCTAGATGGGATGATGGAAAACAAGTAAATCTTGTGCCCCCGTCCAGCTGCTGGCACTGCTCATCTTTAAAAAACTAAAAAGGGGGAACTGTGCCCTCCACCCAGTCTTAAGCAGGCCAGAAAGACTTTGCTTACTACAATAGACCTAATAATAGGACCTAGATGGAGTTACCTACCTTAGCTGCATGTACAACCTCCTACAGGAACTTAGAAGAATAGAGTGCCTGCTGAGCTTGCCTTGAGACATCTCTGGCTGTAACAAAGGTTGAGTTCTCCCACTCATCTCCAGCTGAAACAAGAATGGGTTCGGTGGGGCTTTTCCTTTAATTAGGAGAGCTGAATATTAAACTTTGAGCCTTGATCAGAAAACTTTGTCTTGGCTTCATGCTTCTCTTGCCTCTCTGTCTCCCTTCTTCATTTCCAGCCCCCATTTCAGGTGAACCCAGTTTGTCTGTGGCCTCAGGTGGCTACAGTTAGCTAACAAGAGTAAGTGGCTACCATCTATTGACAGAATATCTCTGTCCCCTTTGTTTTCAGTACATACTTTCTCAAAGGAACTACTGTGAGCTACATAGATCTTCTCAACTGTTATCTGTTGTCACATGTGTCTCTTCCTTATGACAAAGAAACTTGACAGTTTTTAAGAATCTTTATTTAACTAAGCAATGCCTCTGCTAGTAGGAATGTCTGTAGTCTTCCATAGTTTTCTTTCCCATGCACATGGTCAGGTCCTCTGCCCACAGGTTGGTCCATTCAGAGAATTTCCTTCCACTGTTGTCTTTCAGGGCCAGCCCATGAGGCAGTGTGAACCAGCAGCTGTTTATTATTAGCTCACACCAACATAATGGACAGGACTACTCAGCTCATCAAAAGAAGAATTCCAACCACATCCAATCAGGTCTCAAGTATGAGCTGAGTAACATTAATGCAGTGGTAGCAGCTGACATAGGGACTGGGTCACATGTTCTTGAAGCTTTGTGTGTGTGTGTGTGCTTGTGTGCTTTCTGAACCAATTGACCATGACTCTAGATACACCATTTCTATTTTATGCAATTTACTCAGAATTTAATTTGTGGAGAAAGTTTGAGGTCTAAGATACTTTGAAAAGAATTCACATTTGTGTAAAGAAGAGGAATCCAAAAGTATTGGTCAGAGGAGGAAATGAAACTTCAATGTACATACAACAAAGCCTCATTCAACTAGCTCTGCAGTAAATGGTGTCTGTTGGTGTGCTCTGAAACAGGTCTGTGCACTTCTGTATGAGTTGTCAGACATGGGCCTTGGAAATGGTGTGACCTGTGAATGGTTATGCATCTACAGAGATAGACCCCAAGTAACCCAATAGCTAAAGGTTGTTAGCCTTTTAATCAATAGCAACAAGGCTTGCCTTGAAGGAACCCCTTATCTACCTCAACCATCTTAACCTATGGCTTGGGGTGTGTCTGAGTAATCAGATCCACACTGGTGATTGTAGCTGTACATCCCAGGACTACATTTTCAGTCTTATTAGTGCTTCAAAACATTCTAGAAGCTGCTTTTAACTTGGTGCCTTGTCCTCTGTTGCTGAAGGCATGTCCTTATTTTAGTAACCTAAGGTCTGTACGATGAGCCTGAGTCTGCCTGACATCCTGCTTGTTGTCACCTTCTTCAGCATTTGCTTCCTGGTCTGTATAATGGCTTTGTTATCAAAACTGAAGAGACTGTCATGGGATTTGACAGACTATGTGGGCCAAGATGAAGGGTTGTTTATACCACATTTTGAATCTTCTGTAGAGAGTTTTAATCTCTCTTTTGGGGTTAGCCCAAATCTAACAGTCTTTCCCACCACCCAATTAATGAGTTAGTGCTGAATAAAACACCACCATGAAAAATTTCATTAGGAGGAACCAGGGAGATGGCTCAGTGTATAAGAAAGGCTTCAACACAAGTTCAGATTCATATCACCCATATTTACAAGCTGGATGTGGCATCACGCTTCAATGCCCCTAGTGCTTAGGGGAGGGTCAGATCCAGGAGGATTTCTGGAGATTACTGATTGCCAGACAACTGAAAAATGGCTCAGCAAAGACCTAGTCTTAAGGAAACAAGGAAAAAAATGAAAGAGAAGGAATCGTGGCATTTCCCTTTGTCATGTGCAGATGCATGTGCAGGAGTGTGCACCGGCTCACATACATGTACGCCGATGAAATTGATCCTGAATCCAGAGAGCACATGCTTCTATGGCGTCAAGAATATTGGTCTGGTCTTACTAATCAACTGTGGAATACTTAGGTGGCTTACGTTTAGAAATCAGAAAGGTCATGGCTTTCCTTCTGGGGGGTTCGTTAGCTTTGTGTATCCTTTCATATCTTCTTTGACCACTTTAGTATTGGCTGCCATCCCTCTTGGAACTCTATGCTTCATTTGTGGTTTCTACTGGTCTCAGGAATGAAGTCCTGTGACGTTACTATCCACTGTAGTCATTATGCTGATCTGACACCTGAGAACTCAAGTCACATCACTTGGTATTGCTACTCTAGGCTCTATCCGTTCTCACATTCAGTGAGTATGAGCTTTGTAACATTGACACTTGCTCTTGGAGGGCAGCCATGTCTCCATGAACTTCCCATGTGCCCTGGTCCATCTTAGAGTCAGTTAGAGAAAACTCAATCTGCAATTCTTGGTGAAGCTAAATTAAATAAAACGCTTCCCCTGCAGGATCTTATGTATTCTTTATGGGAGATTGCAGTGTGAAGACCCAATCAAGGTGTAGAATATTGGGTAAAAAGTCCATTTCACCATCTTGTTGAGCTATACTTACCTAAACACCCAAGTTACACTGGCACATAGCTGGACTTCAGTGTGTCTCACAGGATAAGTGGCATATGACATTTTAATTTTAATATGCTTATACGCACCCTTTCACATGTCTTCAAACTTTAATGAATGCATTCATTTTTCTAAATCTAAATATATGAAAGTCTATATTTTATTGATTTATACAAGTTCTCGATATATTGTAGGAATATAATTCTTTGTAGAAAACACATTTTTGTGTGACTGTTCAACACTTCAGTTATATTTTTGTTGCTCTTTGGAAAGGCTCTAAGATGGCTCTTAAGACTTTCCTTGTCTGAACACACTGACCTCTATAGCTTTGTCTTCAGCTGGTTTCTACTGGTTTTTGTACCACACTTCTTTCTGCTTTCTTGTAACATCTGAGGTCTCCCCTCAGAAACTGACAGTGTCACTGGTCTTCTCTCCTGTAAGATATTTCCTGGACAACTTTCAGATCCTTGTTATATGCCCGTGTTACATTCTACAATGACCTTCATAGCTCTGACCCAGCTATAAAACACGTGCAATTGGTTGTATCTACTGCTAAAGTTTAAACCGTATGTTCAGTAGTATTCTCTTTCTCTGTCTCTGTTCCTGTGTCTCTCTTTCCAAAAAAAGACCGGTACGTATTAGATATGCAATGAAGCCTTGTTTAAAATGTTTGTTGAAAGAAGGAGTAAGGTTTCAAAATTTGGCAGTAGTAGACAAATGAGGAAGACTGACATCAATGATCCAATGCTGTAGAAAACAGATCTGGGAAACAGTTAGGAACAAGGACCACCGGTTTTTTTTTTTTTTTTTTTGGGCTCCTCTCTCTTCTTGCAGAGTATTCATTTGTTTATTTATATTTACTTTACATCCTGCTCACTGCCCTTCCTCCTGATCACCCCCTCTCACAATCCTTCCCCCTTCTCCCCTCTTCTTCTCCTTTGAGCAAGTGGGGGCCCCCAGCTCTCCCCCACTCTGGCACATCAAGTCTGTAAGGCTAGGCATGTCCTCTCCACTTCCACTGAGGCCAGACAAGTGAGCCCAACTAGAACATAATTCATGCATAGGCAACAGCTTTTGGGATAGTTCCTTGTTTCAGTTGTTCAGGATACACCTGAAGGCCAAGCTTCCAGAGGTTTTTATTGAATAATTATTTCTTGAGTTATTCCATGTATGACCAGGAGTCAATGATGAACACAATGTTTTTTAATTGTTAGGTCAGCCGGGCAGTGGTGGCTCACACCTTTAATCCCAGCACTTGGGAGGCAGAGGCAGGCGGATTTCTGAGTTCGAGGCCAGCCTGGTCTACAGAGTGAGTTTCAGGACAGCCAGGATTACACAGAGAAACCCTGTCTCGAAAAAACAAAAAAACAAAACAAAAAAAGAACTTAATTGTTAGACCGGATTGCATTGTTTCTAAATTGGTCTAGATCCTTGATTTTTAAAAGTGAATCTCTATGTATACAAATTATTTTTATTTCATACTAAGGAATTGTTTCTCCAAAGAGACTTTCTGCTTTTCCCCCCAAAAATCTCCTAACTTGAAATAATTTCAGTGGGCCTTGAGCTGTAATACAGTATTTTATGAAATAGGTTAATATCACAGTGTTGGGGTTTCACAAACATTAATGGTAATGATGGGATCAATTCAATACTACTTTAGTTAAAAAACAACAGTACATGCATACTAGGTCTCCAGGAAAAGGTATATTACATTTTTAGTATAAAATGATGATAACATTATCATTCAAATATAAGAATAATAGTAACAAAACAAACAAAAGGACCGTTGCTTCTATGAAGAAGAATCAGCAATTCCTGTTTTTAGTAGCAGGACCTCACCTTTATTTAAGTAATGCCTTTTATGTTCAAATTGCTTAACCAAAATTAAGTAATTAATCCTCACAGTAAGCCCTGCAAGGGAGATAAGAATTATCTTCGTTTTACAGATTAAGTCAAATGTACCATATTTCAAATGATTAATGCTTTGAAATCTCTAGTACCAAATGGTCTCTGCTCTTCCAGAAGCATGTGGAAGCTCAAATTTACATAGTAATTACGCGTTCAGTTGTGTTGAGGAGCCAAGTGGCAGGCTCAGATAATCTTTAGAGAGAGAAGGGAAAGAAAAAGAAAGAAAGAAAAATATTGGAATTATAGGGAGAAGAGAGAGCAATTCTTCTAATGCCTGTTGACTGATAATATTATTTGCACACATGGCTTCTCTTTTCAGAAGTCCTGTATGCCAAGAGCAAAAACAAAAAGGCCTATGGAGCCGTGGGCACTGCTGTTTAATGCACAGAACAAATCCCATGGAATAGTAGGGTTTGCAGCTTGGGAAATGACAGTGACGGCACACTGATGAGAGCCAGGACATACAGCTGTTTCCTTACCATGCCGTGTATAGATTCCAGTGTTCAGTGCATTCTGCTTACTATTAAACATGTCTTCTCTCTGAGGAGACTTCAGAAGATGTCGCTAGAATGTTAGAACAACGTTAATGCCTTACATTGTGGAAACATTTCAATCAACACGCTGTCCTTTATTTTCTTTTGAAGAAAATTTTCTCTTGTTTCCCAAAGCAGGACAAGTCTTAACTGGCTAATTAGAATGAAGAAAGGAGGAGGGTTGCATATTCACCTGGCTCTCTAGTCATGTACTTACATGTTAGTCATCTTGCTGTTTACTGGGTGCCACCACTGTGTTCTGGAAAAAAACCAATTCTGAGCATGAATAGGAAGGATTCATGGGTTTATGGGATTTTAGTTCAATGAGAGCAGTGTGTGTATGTGTGTGTGTGTGCATGTGTATGTGCATATGTGTGCATGCATGTATGTGTGCATGTGCATGCATGTCTGTACATGTGTATGTGCATGTGTTTGTATGCATGTGTGTGTGTATGTGCATGTGTGTGTATGTATTTATGAGTGCATGCATGTATGTGCATGTGCATGCATATGTGTGTGTATGTGTATGTACCTGCATGTGCATATGTGTGCATGCATATATGTGTACATGTGCATGCATGTCTGTACATGTGTATGTGCATGTGTGTGTATGTATATATGAGTGCATGCATGTATGTGCATGTGCATGCATATGTGTGTGTGTGTGTGTGTGTGTGTGTGTTTGTGTACTGCCAGACATGGTGCAGAGGGTCCTAAA
Source organism: Grammomys surdaster (assembly GCF_004785775.1). Taxonomy (NCBI): domain Eukaryota; kingdom Metazoa; phylum Chordata; class Mammalia; order Rodentia; family Muridae; genus Grammomys; species Grammomys surdaster. The sequence goes on from NW_021604678.1 coordinate 1,313,951, forward strand.
GTAGCATCAGAGATGCAATTTCTATTTCTAATGATACAGATGAGATATCTGGAATAACTCTCCTAGTGAAGAATGGCCACTAGTGCTTAAGAGTGGAATGCCTTGGGGTTCCCAATGGAGGAGTTAGATAGAAGACTGAAGGAGCTGAAAGGGTTTGCGGGCCCCATGAGGAGAGCAACAATACCAACCAACCACAGCTCCCAGGGTATAAACCACCAGCCTGGGAGCACTTAGGGAGGGATCCATGGCTTCACCTGTATATGTAAGGGTGGAGGGCCCTGCTGGGCATAGGTGGGAGAAGAGATCCTTGGTCTCATGAAGCCTGGACACCCCAGGGGGTGGGGATTTGAGGGTGGGGAGGTGGGAGTGGGGAGGTAGATAGAGGTTACATCCACAGAGAAGAAGAAGGGGGTGAAGGGATAGGGGGTTCCTGGGTGGGTGAGGGATGGGGTAAGGGGATAACATATGAAATGTAAATAAAACATCCAATAAAAAAAAGAGTGGAATGCTTGAGATGAAGACCTCCTTTCCTTTCCTGCTATTGTTGCATGTGTGTGTCTACATGTGTAAGTACAACTTGCTCGGGCCGTTTAGTTGTCTCTACTTGAAGTTTCAAAAAGTCTGGTTCCTGAGACATCTTCATCCTGGGGCCCAACTTCACATCCTCTTTGTTGTTGTTGCAAAGAATCTACTCTTCATTAGTGGTCATTGAAAAATCACCATCTAGAAGCTAAGGCACGCTAAATTTCCATTGTTCCCACTCTGTGAGAAATCTCACAGATGGAATTCCTGTGCAGAAGAGGATATGTGCAGAATCACAGGCATCGGTGAGAACATCATCGTGTAGAAGCAGCCAGTGCACACTGTGGGTGTTGACATTTTGAATGGGACATGGGAGACTCTGGAAAGTAGAAGCAAGGGCAGCATTCTACCCCAAATAATCAGGTTAGATTTTCAAAAATTGTAAAAACAGGGATCTGGAACTGAAATTTAAATAATTTGTGAGAAAGACACGGGGCTGTGTATACAGCTCATTTTACGTTATAGATGGATCTAGTTAGAGTTTCAAAACAAGTCTAGAGAAATGTGGTAGACAGTATTTGCAAGAAATAGTATGGATTGTGTAAAGACAACAAACACCCCAATTCTGTGGGTCTAACCACACCCCATAAAGATATTAAAAGTAAGTCTGAACTGAGACACACCTAGTGAGACTGAAGACCCCAAAGACAAATGCTTTCAAGGGCTTCATGGTAGTTACTTAGCAACAACAAGGCCAGGGAGATTGTCCTGAAAGCTTTAAGGGACTTGGGACTCTGTGTTGTATGTGCTCTCTCCCAAGTACATAGTATATTCTTTAGGGGAAATCTGGAAGGATTGCTTCAAAAAATGGAAAATAATGTCAGAAGGACAGAGATGAGGGAAAAGCAGAGGTGAGAAAATAAACAGGTAGGCAGAGATTTAGAAAACAATCATGTTTGAGCATGTCGAGCATCAAAAGCAGTTTCAAGGTCTGAGGAAATGGCTCAGTGGACAACATGCTTTCCACGTTAGCCCAATGGGTGATCTAAGTTCTGAGCCCCAAAGCCCATGTAAAAGCTGCTCACAACAGTGTGAATGTCCTCAATCCCAGCCCTGTGCTGCAGGGAGGTGAGCAGAGAAGACAGGTCCTCAGGGGCCCTAGGACTAGCTAGCTCAAACACAGTAGGATGTGGCATATCAAGGAACAACCCATGGCGTCTGTCCTCAGACCTCCACACCTGCCAGAGCACATCCCTATAAAATAGCAACGCTCATTTCATAGGACGCTGAGCAGTTTGTAGAACACCCACTGTTTGGACTACAGTGTGTCCCATCACAGGCTAGCATGGACCAGGCCCAAAGAAAATGCAGACATTCAGCTTTCATGCAGTCAAAGTAAATGTGAAGAGTCCAGGATTTCAAAACTAGGATAGTCTAGGACAAACCAAGGGTCATGAGCATGCTGTGCCAGAAACACAACCGAATATGATTGAGACTTTCCACCATGTCAGCATGTACTGAAGGACAACAAATTCAAGAGCTTTGGCAGTTGCAATAACAGCAATTTGTCATGAAGCCTGCCTTCCTTAGCAATCAGTCCAAAGCGAATACTACTTCTTTATTCTGATTTTAATTACAAATATCAACTCTCATATCACACATCACACAGTAAGTATGTATATCTCTTTATGTATAAATGGGTTATGGAATGAGTGGAAGTTGAAGAGGCTACTGTGGAAGCAGCCAGAGACAGATGAACTAGGTCAGTGCTGGGAGCTGCTGGCTGCCGTGGCGGCTGCTGAGTCAGGGTTTGACATCGAAGTTGAAGGATGCAGCTTCCAGGTAGGTGGATGGCTGAACAGTGTCCAGAACAGTAAACAAGACAAGTAGACAGAGTTTGATAAGCTGTGTCAATGGTGGGGATCCCAGCCAAGTTGGGGAGTCCCAGAGGCACACGACAAAGCTTGGATGATGGTTTGGTATTGAACCCTGTAGTCTCAGGGTTAGGTGTTTGCCTCTGTATGGGCTCCTAGCAAGGGGGTTACACCCTCTCCCTGATCTGGCATGTCTGGTAAGTTCTTGGTTCTAGTTCTTGTTACATGAATTTAATGTGCCCGTGTGCCCCTATGGGTTCAGGCCAAGTCAATAAACTTAAAGAGGGACTCCCCTTCTGTTCCTAGGAATGTCGCTGATCAGTCTGCTAGATGGCTATGTCTGACAGACGGTACCATTTCTAAGTCCACTCATGGCTGAAGTCATTCTTCTCTTTTCTCAAAGGAATCAAAAGCTGTTTGTAAGACGGAGTATCCCAGGGAATTGCTCAGCTTGAAAACCCACCATTTTACTAAATATGGATAATACAGAATAGGCATAAGCTGATTCCAGCGCCAAGTCAGCACAGTAAGGAAGCCATCTCTGTTTTAATCCTATGAGGAAACTAACTCAGAGAGAAATAGGATGCTTTCGGTTCTGTTTCTAGAACTTTCTTTAGCCTTTCATTTTTTTTTTTTCTCTCTCAAGCCAACCTCTCTGTTCTGCTCACTGTAACACTTGCTCTACTCTAGGATTGAAAAGCCAGTTACATCTTTGTTGTAATTTTGTCTTTTGAAAGAAGTAAGAAAGATCAAGGTTAGTTAAAATGCTGGAAGACAGTAGCTTTCAAGATGAGGTGTGGCTCGATATAAGAATTTGAAGTCTTTTTAATAATTGAGAGACAGAAGAAAGCATTATCTTCTGATATTAGGAAATTATATGCTTTGTATTTTAGAGCTTTGTATTTCAGCAGCCCAAAAGAAGAAAAATAGAATGTAAAAATTTCAATGCATTTGAGAAAGAAATATGAAGTAATTTATTTAAATGAATTAGCCCAACTTTCTAATCCAAGTATTCAATAGAGAGCTTTGAGTAACTACCACATCCCAGAATAAGACATTTTGTTCACTCTTTTCTCCTCTGCCCCCACCTTGTCTTCCTTTTCATTTTTCTCTGAATCCTCTGAGCACCCAACAAGGAACAGGGCTAAGCGCTAACACTGCAGTTTTGGAGACAGACGAGCTGAAACCTCTCTCCCGGTAAGAGCTGGGATCCAGTTCTCCAGCGTCTCTGGATGCTGCCAAATGGAGAGCGAACTGTGGGATATGAGTCAAGAAGGCAGCTCCGTGCAGCCAGAGTCAGGAAGCCTCTAGACCTGAGCAAGCAACCGCAGTAGTGTGATGTTAAGCAATGGGTTTTTCACTGGCTCAGAAACAGCGCTCGACCCTTTAGGGAATATTTTTCTTTTTTCTTGAGAATGGAGATTGAGTGTAGAAATGAAAGCCCAGTGGAAAAGGGAGGGTAACCGTACTCACTTTTTCTAGGTTTTCTTTTTTTCCTTTCTCTTATATTTATAGACTACTAAGAACTGAGTGTTTTGTGCTCCTAATCAACTCACACTGTCAAACGACATGGGCATTAGGTACTCTTGTCGCCTCCACCTTAGACCCGGGGAAACGTGAACAGGCGGACTCTCACAAGAGCTACCTGATTCCAGAGCATAGGACCAGAAAGGGATCCATGATCAGGTAAATCTGGGGCAGACAGGATAAAGAAAGTTAACTTTTTTTTTTTACTTAGTCACTTTACTACCCGCTTACTGTCCCCTCCCAGTCACCCCTCCCACAATCCTTCCCCCATCCCCCCTCCCCTTCTCTTAGGGGTGGGGGCCCCCTGGGTATCTCCCTTGCCCTGGCACTTCAAGTCTCTGGGAGACTAGGAGCTTCCTCTCCCACTGAGGCCAGACAAAGCAGCCCAGCAAATAGAGCATATCCTCCAGGCAACAGCTTTTGGTATAGGCCCTCTCCACCCACATGAAGGCCAAGCTGCACATCTGCTACATATATACGGGGAGGCCCAGGTCCAGCCCGTGCATGCTCTTTGGTTGGTGATTCAGACAGGAGAGCCCCAAGGGTCCAGGTTAGTCGACTCTGTAGATTTTCCTGTGGCGTTCTTATCTCCCTTGGGGCCCCCAATCCTTTCTTAATGTGTCTTCTGATACTTTTGGAGTCCCAGGATTCCTGAGACCCTTGAAATAAGTTCTCACAAATCCTTGTTTATTATAGTCTCTTCAACTCAAAGAGGCCACATATATACTTATTGATTGCTGCGTCACCCCAAACAGACATGCTAAGTATCACACAGTTCCCGAGGGTTAGAAATCCTGGAGCAGCAAAGGCCCCATCTTGATCCTTTTCCTTAAATTGCCTGCATGCCCTCGATTTCTGCTGAGGTCCATGGGAAAGGCTGTGGTTTGAATGCTGGTACCGTGCTTATTTCTACAGTTGGATTTCCTTGATCACTGAATGTTAACAGAGTGCCATTCTTGACTCAGAACATCATGCAGACGATATATATCGATGCCACTAGCTAATAGTGATATAAGTGGATATGTTTTAAGCATCTTTGAACCTCAGCTAACTTTCCTATCTAATAAGAATGTTATTTTATGTACTATATTATAAAGTTATGAAGATTAAAAAAGTAGTATATATAAAGACCTAGTTGATTATTTGACATATAGTTGGTACGAAATAATGGTAGCTATTATTTACCAAGAGAAAGTGCAACATTTTCTATTTGCTTCCATGGTGTGTCTGAAGCTGTAAGAGCATTTGACAATGAAAGTCATAATTTGCATTCTGGGGCAAGGTTATAATTTACTTGTATTTTTTTGTTCAGAAAATAAATTAAAAATAAGATCTTTAGAAGCATACTAATTCTTTTTTTGTTTTATTTTAATAATTTATTTATTTTTTTCAACTCGTAATTCATTCAAACAGGGGTTATAAACACAGAAAGGCAGGGTGTGGGGAAGGGGATGACACTGGAGGGTTGGTGTTCAGGGGGAACACAGATGTCTTTCAGAACAGGGTATCGGCTAGATGAAGGTTCAGGGGACAGGTCACTATGACTTTGCCTGTGATTCACTTGTCCTTATCTAAGTTGTTTTGTCTGCCAAGGCTACCTATTTACAAGGTCTATGACTCCTTGGGCTGGTAAATTTCTATGAAAGCTGCCTGTTTACAATAGCTTATAGCCATCTGTTTCAATGTTTTTCCACAGAGTCCCAAGACTTGGTGTTAGTATACATGTATGACAGGCCTATTGCTGATTTTAGGCATATGGTTGATTTTAGGCCTTCAGTGTGTAAGTGGGGATGTCCCTGACATCTCCTCCCTTCTCTAAGTATAGAAGGGCTGTGGCAATTCTAATCTTGTGAAGGTGGGGATAGAGGCCTGACCTCAAGTAATTGAAGGGGACCTTGTAATGGCTCTGGTCCCCCTGTCATTGTCCAGTGAGGCATGAGGGCCATACCCATCCCGGTGTCTTTTTCCTGGAGAGAGGATATTTTTGACATCAACCCCTATGCAGTCAGGCTTGTCCCTCAGGGAACCCAGAGAGATTTTTTTAACTTTTATTGATATTCCCTTGCAATGCTTAGCCTCGCAGCCTAAGCAAGAATTCAGGTCACCAGTCAGAGGGGCTTCTGGGTGGCCCCTCTCTGCTTGGTCTAGGGGCGGAAGTCCCCTTTTAGGTTGGGTGAAGATGGGTTTTTGGAACACCCTGTATAAAGTAACAACCTCATCTTGAGTCTCGTGGTCCTCCATAGCTAACTTATGATAATGATAATGTATCTGAATAGGTTTTGTTACCAAATTATTTATCTGTTGTTTCACAGAGTTAGTCAGCCTATTTGAGACCCAGGGACCAGCAGAAATATGCAAAAATAAACCAAATAATGGTCCCAAGATAGGAGGAAGTAGGGTTGACAAGCATGGAGAGGCTGAAAACCAATTCTTGTACCAGCACTCATCTTTCTCTTTCTCTCTCTGACTTTTCTCAGGGCCTTCTCTGATCTATTTCATGCTCTCTTTAAACCTCCCTGTCTTGTCTATGTAAAGGCAACATTCTTCTTTAAGGGCTGCACACAGTCAAGAGCTGTACACAGCCTTTTCTATTGTACTAGAGTAAATCAAGTCCAATAAGGATCTTTGTGATTTTTGGAGGTTTCTTCAGACAGCAAAATGAGGGATCTCTTCAGATTAGTGATGTCAAGCTCTAGCTGTTTGATGCTCTTGTCAATAGCCCTTCAAAGGTCTGAGTAGTATAAGTTTGGAGGCCAGCATGGGGATTAGAACTTCTAACAGCAAACATCATGGGTGATTCATTTTTACCTAGAAAGGAAAAAGAAGGGAATTCTCAGGGAGATTTCTCTTCCCTGGATGTCAATTGTTATTCATCTTATTTATGGTTGGGCCTGGCTTTGTGGGGGTATCTATTTCATTAATCTTTTTGGTAGCCAATTAGCTGTGCCTTCTGTGGTATCAAACAGGCATATCAATCCTCAGCCCCATAAGTGAACTGGGTCTGGGCCATTCCCTTTAAGGATAAGAGGTTCCTTCCCCATATCTGTGGCATAGTTTTTATTGATCTCGGTGATGCTTAGAGGCAGTCAGCAGCAGATTTGCCATGAGCTTTCAGTTTTAGAGAGTTAAAAGTGAACAAGGCATGATGGAGAGTATTTCAGGGGGATTCCTTCTGAGGAGGTACCGTTCCCCCTCTTTTGTTTTTAAAGCCAATTTTTCAGAGTTCTTGTAAAATCAGGGCAGAAGCACCAACAGTCGCTCCTTCCACACTCAGAGTCATGAAGACACTATTTAAAGAAATATAAATCTATATTAATTATCTCTTTTATCAAAGGACTGTTATAGCACAGCCGACAACTAATCAGACTATATAATATATCGATTAGTAATAGCTTCTTCTACTTTTTGTGAGATTACTTCTCTTTTGTCAATTAATTGTTGAGGGATATTAGGATTTACATCTCTCTTGAGAATATTAAACAGAGACTTAAATTCTTTTGTGGAGAGCTTAAAATAAGATCTTAGGCAGTTGGCATCTCCTAGAAACTTTTGAAAATAATTTGAAATAAGCAAACTCTCTCTCTCTTTTTTAGACACTTTATCTGTTTTTTTTTTAAATTGGATATTTTATGTATTTACCTTTCGATGTTAACTCTTCTCCCATTCTCCCCCAAAACCCCTTATCCTATACCCCCTCCTCCTATTTTTATGAGGGTGTGCTCCAAACATCCTCCCAGTCCCATCTCCCTGCTCTCGAATTCCCCAACACTAGGGGATCCAAACTTTTGGGGACCAAGGCCCTCCACTTCCACTGATGTCTGACAAGGCCACCCTCAATTACCTGTACCAGTGGAGACATGAGTCCCTTTCTTTGTGCTCCCAGGCTGGAGGTTTAGACTTTGGGAGCTCTGGTTGAAACTTTTGATACTCCTAGAAAGGACCAAAGCACCCACACTTTGGTCTTCCTTCTTCTTGAGTTTCATGTGGTCTATATGTCGTGTCTTAGGTATTGTGAGCTTTTGGGCTAATATCTACTTACCAGTGAGTGCATATCATGTGTGTTCTTTTGAGATTGGGTCACCTCACTCAAGATGATATTTTCCAGCTCCATCCATTTGCCTAAGAATTTCATGTACTCATTGTTTTTAGTAGCTGAGTAGTACTCCATTGTATAAATGTACCACATTTTCTGCATCCATTCTTCTGTTGAAGGACATCTGGGTTCTTTCCAACTTATGGCTATTATAAATAAGGCTGCTATGAACATAGTAGAGCATGTGTCCCTGTTGTATGTTGAAACACCTTTTGGGTATATGCTCAGGAGTGGTATAGCTTGGTCCTCAGGTAACACTATGTTCAATTTTCTTTTTTTTTTTCTTTCTTTTTTTTTTATGTTCAATTTTCTGAGGTACCACCAGAATGCTTTCCATAGTGGTTGTACCAGTTTACAATCCCACCAACAGTAGAGGAGTGTTCCTCTTTCTCCACATCGTCGCCAACATCTGCTGTCACCTGTGCTTTTGATTTTAGCCATTCTGACTGGTGTGAGGTGGAATCTCAGTGTTGTTTTCATTTGCATTTCCCTGATGACTAGGGATGCTGAACACTTCTTTAGGTGCTTCTCAACCATTCGAGCTTCCTCAGTTGAGAATTCTTTGTTCAGCTCTGTGCTCCGTTTTTTAATAGGGTTCTTTGATTGTCTAGAGTTTAATTTCTTCAGTTCTTTGTATACCTTGGATATTAGCCCTCTATCAGATGTAGGGTTGGTAAAAATCTTTTCCCAATCTGTTGGTTGCCACTTTGTCCTATTGACAATGTCCTTTGCTTTACAGAAGCTTTGCAGTTTTACGAGATCTCATTTGTCAATTCTTGGTCTTGAAGCAAAAGCCATTGGTGTTCTGTTCAGGAACTTTTCTCCTGTTCGAGGCTTTTCCCCAGTTTCTCTTCTATTAGTTTCCGTGTAGCTGGTTTTATATGGAGGTCCTTGATCCACTTGGAATTGAGCTGAGATGCTGCCTGAGTTAAAGCTCCTGGGAGGCCCTCTTCCTCTGGGTTTTCTGAGGTTGGGTACAGAGCTGCTGCCTGAGATCTGCTTTATGCTCGGGCCCAGACTGGAAGTCAGAAGCATACTAATTCTTTGGGTCAGAAGAGTATTTATTTATTTATTTAGAGACAGAGTTGCTCTATTAAGTAGCCCTAGGTGTCCTGGAACTTGCCATGTAGACTTTACTGATCTTGTGCTCACAGAAATCCTCCTGCCTCTGACTGCCAAGGACAAGATTAAAAGCATCTGTTACCATGCTCAGCTAGCTGATCACGGGTATTTTGAATATTACAATAAAACATTATATTTACAAGAAAATACTAGCATTGTGTTGTGTACAAGTTATAGTTGTGACACTGTATAGTACACCATAAGTAAAATCAACCAGATACTTTGTCCCTTCCAATTTAACAGTGAGAGGTGAGAACACTGAGGACTGCACCAGAGACTTGTTGAAACGTACACATGGAGCTAAGGAATCCTGGGCCTCACTTCTAAAGCTCTTTGTTTGCTTGAGACTCACATTCCAAGTATTGTTCTCTGTGACATCGCTGTGGAAGAGGAGTTGACTAGACAGGAGGTTGCTGGTCTCGTCAGCCTGATGATCTGAAGGCGACCATGGGCGAACTGTCACCTCTGCAAGACAAAACAGGTATGTTTGATGCAGAGGAATGAAAATACTAACCTCCAGTTTCCTTTTCATAAGGAAAACATCTTGATTCAGTTTTGAGATTACATATATACCATATGACTATATATGTATCTGCACTGTAAAATGAAAGGAACAAAAATATCGCTTCCGGTGCAGACTGTTTAGTATAGGAGAGCTAGCTCTGGTGATGTGGGTGGGGCTGGCAGGCTAATCGACCAGCTCAGCTTCCAGCCACCCAGATCCAGGTCTGTGAGTTGGCTCAACCCAGCATCTACCCCATCTGTGAAGTGCTGATGCCCGTGAAAGGGCTGGTCCTGCAGATCCAAAGCTTCAGGATCTCCACAACGCAGAACAACAGGATTGCAGAGACCTGTCCTGATGCGGACCCACTGTTGATGGTGTAGCAGATGAGCGGCCTCGAAGCAGACCATTGGAGTGAGCATTTGCAAGTAAACATGTGTGGACAAAAGGGTACACCGTGGGACACACTGCCACTCACTGGAGCTTCCACAGTGAGACTTATTTGTGTGTGTGTGTGTGTGTTGCAAGGGCAGAAGGAGGATGTGGATGGATGGGGAGATGAGTGGAACTGGGGTGCATGATGTGAAATTCACAAAGGATCAATAAATTTTTTTTTTTTAAAAAGGAAAACAGTTTTTAATTAAAGTAAAATGTATCACTTCCCCCATCTCTTTCCTCCCTCCAGCCCTCCCACATACCCTCTCTCCAACTGCTACCATGTGCACCCCAGGTTGGGAGCCTCTTTTCTTTGATTATTATATATATGCATTTGTGTGTGTGTGTGTATGTGTCTGTGTGTATCTGTGTATGTGTCTGTGTGTGTGTCTCTGTCTCTGTGTATATGTGTCTGTGTGTGTGTGTATGTCTCTGTGTGTGTCTCTGTGTGTCTGTGTGTGTGTCTTCAGGACTGACCACTCTCCATGGAACAACCTATAAAGCAGCTCATCTCTTGGAGAGCTAATCCTTCATCTTCCAGGAGTTATTGGTTGCCTACAGGCTTTTGTCTAAGGGTGGGACTCTGAAAAATTTTCTCCTTTCACATTAACAATTTCGTTGACTTTGATGTTGTTCTGGTCTTACACGTGCATCTATTTCTAGGAGAGACAGTTTCACAGTGGACTTCTTGGTATTCTCGCTTATTATTATTATTTATTATTATTATTATTATTATTATTATTATTATTATTATTATTTTATTCCATCCTCCTCTTCTGTCATGTTCCCTGAGTCATAGATGCAGGAGCTATGATATGGATGTGTCCATTGGGGTTGATCTCTGTCTGCAGTGTGTCGGTTGTGCTTTTCTGTGACATTCTCCATTTGCTGTAAAGAGAATCTTTTTTGATGAGGGGCAAGAGCTATGCTTATCCAGGAAAGGTTTATACCCCTCTCCTCCCCT
>NW_021604678.1:1325389-1342693 GCF_004785775.1 Grammomys surdaster
TTCTCCTCTCCTCTCTTCTCCTCTCCTTACTTCTCCCCTCCACAGATGACCTGCCTCTACCTCCTGAGTTCTGGGATTAAAGCTATGCCTATCATAGGAAACATATTTTAAGCTTAGATACGCCACTGAAGCTTTATTATAATTATGATTCAACCACTATATTAAACACTATTAAACTAATCTATGTTTTGAGAAATCAAATCTAGCAGAAATGGAGGATTTTGTCCATTTTTATTTCTGTGGGTCTGTTTGGATTTGAAGTGCTTCTTGGTGCTAATTATTTTTCCACATTTTTGTGACTATGCTGGCTAGTTATATTTCAACTTGACACAGGGGGGTCATCTCAGAGCAAGGAGCTTCAATTAAGAAATTACCTGCATAAGATCAGGCTGTAGGCAAGCCTGTAGAGCATTTTCTTAATGGGTTATTGATGGAGTAGGCCCCAGGCTCTTGTGGGTAGGGCCACCCCTGGACTTGTAGTCCTGGGCTCTATAAGAAAGCAGGCTGACCAAGCCAAAGTGAGCAAGTAACCAAGCAGCACTCCTTCATAACATCTGCATCACCTCCTATCTCCAAGTTTTTGCCCTGCTTGAGGTCCTGTCCTAACTTTCTCTGATGATATACAGCAATATGGAAGTATAAGTAAAATAAATCCTCTTCTCCCCTAGTTGCTTTAGCTCTTGGTGTTTCATCACAGCAATAGAATACTCCCCCATAGCCTGTGCATCAGTTCCTGCCTCCAGCGTTCTGCCTGGTTTCAGTTCCTGCCTTGTACTCAGTGGACTGTGATTTGGGATATATAAGCCAAATAAACCCTTTCTTCCCCAAGTTGCTTTTGGTCATGGTATTTCATCACAGCAATTGTAACTCTAACAAAGAAACATGACTAATTTCATCACCACATATGTAAACACATACAACCATACCAATGTCTGCTGTTGGACATATTTTTCAGGATCAGTTTTGCTTGAACCTGTCAAGGAAGCTTTAGATTTTTCTCTTCACTTTGTTGCCGTATCAAATCACTTGTGTGTCCTCTTTCTCATTCTTTTGTTTAAGCTAACAGGAATCCAGACTTATGGAGGTAGGCTGATTTCCTAGACTTAAGAAAAGATGGGTTGATGAGGAAGGCCAAGAGTGACTCCAGGAGGAAGCTTCTAGGGTAAGGTCCAGCTTGAGAGCAGGAAGCCAGCCTAACCCCAACTCTGTAACACAGGGGTAGGCAGAATGTGGGACCCTGTGCTGAGACACATGATGGAAATAGAAGATATAAGATTTGAAGAAGTGTAGGGGGTGGGAAGTGAGGGGCAAGTGTCACATGGCATTTCATTCCATCAGCACAGGTGGGCTTATCATGGATTTCTGTGTGACAAGTGAGTCATCTCCTGGAGATGCTCCCTCATGTGACTACCAAACATTTTTGTAATTGGTCTTGCAAGAGGGTGCCTTGTGAATATAACTTACATATCCAGTTATGTTTCTTTACTGAAACATTTTTCTTTACTTGTGTCTTTTCTCTGCTCAAAAATCACATGGACATCACATTTCTTTCTCCATGAAGGAAAGTCCTTTTCCTGATAACAGAATCCTCTCAAATATTATTCACTAAGTTTTTTTACAAGGAACTTTTTGTTCTCTTGAAACAGGCTGCTTAGTGTGTACAGACATGGCATGGAGCCTTGTTCCAGCCTCACACTCCTAGACTATGTCCCTTCACATAAAGAACCTTCTGAACTGTCTTCCCAAGTTCACAACCTGTAGACTTCCCAGTAGAAGCTCTGCACACTTTCTTTTTTCCCCCCTGATCTTTGAGACTGGGGATAACCACAGTAATCAAACAGCTCCCAATTGGTATGCTTGTGGGGTATCCCTTCCTTCCTTCCTTCCTTCCTTCCTTCCTTCCTTCCTTCCTTCCTTCCTTCCTTCTATCCCTTCTTTCCTTCTCTCTTTCTTTCTCCCTTCCTTCCTTCCTTCCTTCCTTCCTTCCTTCCTTCCTTCCTTCCTTCCTTCCTTTCTTTCTTTCTTTCTTTCTTTCTTTCTTTCTTTCTTTCTTTCTTTCTTTCTTTCTTTCTTTCCTTCTTTCCTTCTTTCCTTCTTTTTCCTTCCTTCCTTCCTTCCTTCCTTCCTTCCTTCCTTCCTTCCTTCCTTCTTTATCTCTTTCTTTCCTTGCTCCCTCCCTTCTTCTTTTCTTTCTCCCCCCCCCCCCCCCAACTCTCTCTCTGACAGTCTTTATGTAGTTCTGGCTGTTCTGGAGCTCATTATGTAGATCAAGTAAGCCTCAAACTCACACAGATCCTCTGCCTCTGCTCTCTGGCCCCTTTACCCCCTTTTCTGGAGTGCAGAGACTAAAAACATGCCTCGCTACACCTAGCCCTTGTGTTTTTTCTCAAATGCTAAGTAGTTCACTCACATTAGTTGGCTTCCGTATTCCATCCTTACTTATCACCGTGGAGAGCAGATGAAGCTTCCAGTGAAGATGTGTTGTTGACATGAGCTTGACCGTGTCATTGGCACCCATGTCCTAGACCCCTTAGTCAGATTCAGGAGCTGTGGCTCACTGTCACTAAATTCTTGGTATTCTTGAGGCCTAGACATAGTGTTGTATGAAGAGGAGAGGCTCAGTCAGTCAGTCAGTCAGTCAGTCTTTCTCTCTTTCTTTTGAAAAAAAAAAAAAAAATATAAATATATATATATATATATATATTTTAAGATGCAGATGTTGTGAATGAAACTCAGATAAGATGCTGCAAGAACAGTATGTTCTCTTAACCATTGAGCAATCTCACCAGCACTGAGGCTCAGTCATTATGGATTGCTTTTATAATGATCTCTGCCAAAAAGGTCACAAAAGTTTAGCTCTTAGATATTTTTTTCCTACCTGTCTTTATCTGTTTTTGTTTTTCATAGAAATGTTCCCTCAACAACAATAAGGGAAATTCTCAGAATGTCCCTGTCCCAGAATGTCTCTTTTTGATAATTACCTCTGCAGATAATATACATGGCGCTCTAAGGTATTTTGACTTCATTACTATGCTAATGTCTATGTAAGTGTCATAAGGGGACTATAACCCCCACGTTCATTTTAGTTCTATATATTTCTGAAGTAAGTGTCCACAGAAAGAGAATTGATGTCTGCCAGTGGAAAAGAATGAAGGTAATGAAGATACAAATGGAAGTTTAGAACCATCATAAAGCACGCTAGCAAATAACAACAAAGACCAGGGAAAGAATTAGAATCCATTAAAAATATCTTATGCTTTCGCTAATGTGTTTTGTCTCCTAATATGATTCCTGTTCATTAGGCTTTTCCAGTTTTCATTATCTGTACAGGCTGTTCTCGTCTTGATAAGACTCCCAGTAGAGTTTCATCTGCCCCCGCACCCCCGTTCTTCATAGACCTCCTAAAGCTTTTCACCTGTTTGCATGACTGCCTCTTGGAAGCTTATTTTAGCGAAACTTTTAAACGTCATATTTTGTATTAGCATGCTAAAGAAGTATTAGCATGGGTCTGTCAGTTTACTGACAGTACCGATCATGTTTCTCTCTGCAAGGTTTAAAACTGTTGCCTAGCAAAAGAGAAGCTTTGCAGCTATCCCCATAGGCACACCAGGAAGCAGAGACATAGCCATTCTTTCTCTCCCTCTGTCCCTCCTTTGCTCCCTTCCCTTTCCCTCCTTTCTTCCTTTTAAATTTAGATTCATCTTTTTAATGGATACATTAACAAAGAAGTTTAGTCAAAAAAGAAGGACTGGAGGATCGTAAAGGAATTGCACCCCATAAGAAGAACAATGTCTGCTGACCAGACCACTAAGTGTTCCCAGGGACTAGGCCACGAACCAAGGAGTGCACAGGGAGGGATCCATGGCTCCAGATACAAATATAGCAGAGGATGGCCTTGTCTGACACCAATGAGAGGAGAGGCCCTTTGTCACATGTAGGTTTGATGTAGGTTTGATGCCTCAGCATAAGGGGATGCTGGGGTAATGAGGGGGAGTGAGTGGGTGGGTGGGTGAGTGCCCTCATAGACATAAAGGGAAGGAGGAGAGGGCAGATGTGGGATGGGGGGGTTTGTGGAGGGGTAACCAGGAAGTGGATATCATTTGAGATGTAAACGAACGAAATGATTAGTAATGATAACAACAACAACAACAACAATAATAACAAAAACCAAAGCTCACACCAACATCAGACTCTTGAGATCCATCTTTCTTTGAGTCTGCTTTCTTCTCTTCCACACGATTGGCAACAAGGAACTGACAGGACGACTGCTGGTATGGCATCAGCAGCTGGAGAGGGACCTACCAGCCCCTACAGTGCAGATAAGGCTCTCAGCATTGACGTTGGCCAGGGCCTTGGCACACAAGCCAGGCCAGAAAGGTTCAACCTTGGCATCAGTTTCTTTACTAATGAGTGTGCCCTTTCCCCAACCTTGAGCAGGCCTGAGAGACCTTGTTTACCACAACAAACCAAAACAATAGGACTCAGGTGTTAACCACCTAGGCAGACCCACACCCACGACCTGCTACAGGAGCTGAGATGAATAGACCGCCTGCTGAGCTTGCCTTGAGACACCTCTGGCCTGCAATTAAGGATGGATTCCCCTCACCCACACTGGGCTGAAGCAGGAAGGGGTTCCGTGGTGGAGGTGGGGCTTCCCCTTTAAATTGAAAGATGAACATTAAAGCAAAGAGACCTTTGTCCTGGCTTCATCTCTTCCCACCCTCCTGTCCCTTCTTCCATTCCCAGTCTCTCTTTCAGGTGAACCTGGTTGACTGTGGCCACTAGCCGGCAACAGATGAGGGCATTGATCTCATCCTCAGGGCATGGTGAGGATGGAGGGAGGATGCCTGTGAGATGTGAGGTCAGCATGCTGACTGGACTGGCCATAAGTGTGCAAGTTGCAGGACGATGAAGGCTTCAACCCAGTGCAGCCTTAGCTTCCTTAGAGTGTCCAAGCACTTTGGTGGCAGTTGAGGAAAGCCATTTTTTCTTATTTCCATGTCTAGATCCTTGTTTGATGCCAGTGGCATGAAGGTTTGAGAAGGGTACCACTTTTCCAGAGTGTAGTTTTCATTCTGAGCTATGCCTGCTGCATTGACAGCTGTAGCGGGATATTCCCCCCACCCCCATTTTACAATAAACTCGGTAATTTTGGAGGAGCTGATGTGGGAGGAGTAAGTAGAGGAAGGGGAGAAGGAAGAGGTGGAGCTAAGGAGCAGAGATGTAGGAGCTATGGAGGACCACGCATGTATTGAAAGCAGTCCCAATATCTAACCTTCTGATATAAGTTGTTACCCAGGACTGCTCTATATTGGGAAACACCTCTAATTGTGTGAGCATCTTGTTAATTGAGCATTATCAAACATATAAAGTCTTTGGGCAATCTTTAAGCATTAGAGTCTCACTTCTACTGGGTACCACATAGATGGCGGGATGGTCTGGTCTCAGCCCAGCCTTGTGGAGAGAGCATGGTGGTAGATTGGCAGATCCGTCTCCCACGCTGGTGTCTCGTGGGTTCAAGGGATGGGGTTTCTGGCTGGCTATTTCTAGCTGTGGTGCTCTTGTGACTGACCTCTGGCTGCAGAACATGGTGACAGAGCTAAGCAGAGCCGCTGCTGTAGCTTAGATAACTGGCCCAAGAAATAGCCTTGTTAAAATATTACTTTAGCAGGCATTAGTCAGCCCTCCTTTATAAATGTGGAAGTCTTGTGCTGAAATGTATTCAGCATGGTCCTAACACCTCATTCATTCTCTCATTTGGCACGGATAACACACCTGCCTGTTGTGGTTTTCTTTGCTCACAGATGCAATATAGCCTTCAGCATCAGAATGGAATGACTTGTAAGTGAATGTTGCAAACCGAAGTTGACAGGCGAGGTGAAGCTAGGGAGAAGTTACAAAGGCTGATGTGAAGACAAGAGAATGGTGAGGGATGTCTTAGAAAGAGAGTGATCCCCTATTTGGGATCATGGGGAAGGCCACTGAAGCTGGAGTGCTGTGTACATTATCATGATGACGGGGGAGTGGCAGTGACACCTGAGGAGATAGAGAAGACAGCTCATCTTCTTCATCTTCTAGGATAGTGTGACTTAGAACGGAGACTTTATTCAACAAGCAATGCAAAGCCACTGAGAGTGAGAGATCCCGTCAGATGATTCATGGTTTTCACAGTCTGGCCTGGCTTTGATGTGCAGAATATTTGAGCTACTGTAGCTATGGTTGGCTGAGATCTGACCACAGGCATTCTGTACCAGTGCCCAGAACTTCTGCCTGGTGCTGTGTTCTGGTTTCTTGCAAATTCTTTTTTAAAAAATTTATTTAATCTTTTACATCCCATTTGTTGCTCTCCTCCTGGTCTCCCCTTGAAGAGTTCCTCCTCCATCTCTTATCTCCTTATGCCTCTGAGAGGGGACTCTTCCATGAGAGGCACATCCTCTCCCACTGTGGCTAGATGTGGCAGCTCACTGCTGCAAATGCGTTGGGGGTCTTGGACCAGCCTGTGCATGTTCTTTGGTTGGTGGTTCAGTCTCTGGGAGCTCCTGGGAGTCAAGGTTAGTTGACACTGTTGGTTTTCCTGTGGGGTTGCCATCTCCATGAGGGCTTTCAATCTTTCTCCTAACTCTTCCACAGGGGTCCCAACCTCTGTCCATTGTTTGTCTGTGGGTATCTGCGTCTGTCTCAGTCAGCTGGTAGGTAGAGCCTCTCATAGAGATGCTATGCTAGGTTCTAGTCCCTGCCAGCTGTCCCAGGCAGACAGTTGGGGTGGCCGGTGGATCCATATCGGATGGGTGGTTGGGCAGGGTTCCAAGCTGATTAGTTTTGGGACCCCAAGGATTCCATGAGATGGCAGAATGCTCTTGATGTTCCACAAGTCTCCTCTAGTCCGGAGAGCCAGGCCACAGCTAGACAATCCAAATTTCTCTTTTACACACAAGCTTAGATGTCCTTTCCTATTGAAATAAGGTGACTAAGATTTATTATTCTCACAGTGATTTGTGAGTACAGAGAGGATACCATTAAAGACTATACTTGATAAAAACGGTTCCAGCCAAACTAGCATGCGCGGCCACCTGTTTCCCACCTGCTTGCACTGGTAGGCTAGAAGCATTTTGAACTATTTATTTTATTCCTCCTTTTGGATACAGTATGCTTAGTGCTTAAGGCCCTAGTCCCTAAGTCAGGCCAGCAAGGTGTAAATCACAGGTCTGGCCCTTGCTCTGAGCTGTGTGACTACAGTCAAGTCCCATAAACTTTCTGGGCTTCATGTCCTCATTTGTACAGTGAGGGTAATGATAATATTTCTTCCGTGATTTGCTGTTCCTGTGGGAAAGCTGGGGATTGTATATACAGAAAGTCCAGCACCAAGACTGGCTCACAGTCCATGCTCACTAAATACTGACTGTAACTCCTTGTCACACAGACTCCGGATGACTTTCTCCCCTATTGAAGCAAATATTCTGATAGGGCAGGGAGCATACACTACTTACTCACCTTTATGGTTTTAGTTTACAGCTTAGTGTCTAGTAAGCAGTAAATTCTAAAAACAACCAAAAAATGCAGAAGAAAATGACAGGTGCCTTAGACATAAAAGTCTCTTAATATTTCACCTTCACATATGAGAGAAGAAAGCATGTGTGTATTTCTCTAGTTAGGCCAAGAAAAAAAATCAGAATCCAGTTCATTCGACACGCTTTCTACAATGCAAAATGTCTCCCCTTGCTCTTGGTGGAAACAGAAAGAGGATGGTGACACCCTGGTGACCAAGGACGGGGCCTCCCAAACTGAAACAATTGCAAACATTTATTCAGTTCACAAAAATATGGACCTTGTAGGATAAAATTAAAATGTAACGTTTTCTTACTGTTAGTTCTGTCTTGCTTTAAAATTAAAAAGTAGTGTTTTCTTATTGTTAGTTCTGTCCTGCATATAACAAATTTAAGTCCCAGACTTCCATAGGGCTAAGAATTAAAATTTATTAAAGGAATTATTCAAATGTAACAATAATTGGCACTTATAAAAACAAATTTGTCCAGAAGGCTTACCTTGCCACTCTTTAAGCCCAAGTCATTTAAGGTACTTTGTGGAGGGTGCATCATAAGCATAAGGGAACTATGTGGATATAGATGTGTGCTAAGATATTAAGCACATACTTGGCATTATTGTCAGCCAGATATTAAAAGCCTGAAGGGACCAATAGGACTTTCTATTTCATATTTTTAATTTAACATACATAAATAACTAATGTAATCACAAATGGACTTAAAATTTTAACTTTTAGGTACTTTAGTTTAATTCTTCATTCAATTTTTGGATACCATCATTCCTTGTAATAGGTGGTTACTGATGAGCCATGGTTAGAAATAGCTATGTTTGACATTGAGAGTTTCAACAGCAGAACAGGTACTTCATAACCAAAAAGTAAACATTCAGCTTTACTCTATGTGCGTCACTGAGTAAGTTAGTGTTAGTTGATGTCATGCCCTAATATTTGGAAAACACACCAGGCATGGAGGGTTAACCTTACATGGAAGGGATATGGGTTATCTCACGGCTTAGCTCTCTACTATTGGGCTTGAGAGATGGCTCAGCAGTTAAGAGCACTGACTGCTCTTCCAGAGGTCCTGAGTTCAATTCCCAGCAACCACGTGGTGGCTCACAACCATCTGTAATGGGATCTGATGGCCTCTTCTGGTGTGTGCCTGAAGACAGCTATAGTGTACTCATATAAATAAAAATAAATAAATCTTTAAATCTTCATTATTTCTGCCTGACCTGCTGTCTTGCAAGTGAAATATAGATGCTTACCAAAAATTTACATTGTATTTAATATTATCATATTTATGGGCAACATCCCTTGGCAGCCCTTATGCTTCTCAGGGGAAAGAACCAGTCTCACCCTGTGCTCACCTCTGGGGTTGGCATGACTCTTGGCACATGTTCACTTATCTCAGTTGGGGTTGGATGGACAAGTCAAACATGTCTACTGTCTTAGTTAGGGTTTTACTGCTGTGAACAGACACTATGACCAAGGCAACTTTTATAAGGACAACATTTAATTGGGGCTGGCTTACAAGTTCAGAAGTTCAGTCCATTATCATCAAGGTGAGAACATTGGGCAGTCTCCAGGCAGGCATGGTGCAGGAGGAGCTGAGAGTTCTACATCTTCATCTGAAGGCTGCTAGCAGAATATTGGCTTCTGGGCAGTTAGGACTATGGTCTTAAGCCCATGTCTGCAGTGACACATCTACTCCAAGGCCACACCTCCAAATAGTGCCACTCCCTGGGCCAAACATATTCAAACCACTACATCTATTGAGGACTGAGGAGCCACATGGTGTTCAGGACATGATGACAGTCCTTTGGGGGTTCTGTTCGGCTCTCAGGAGTTTCAGAAGTGTCTGGGAGGAATACACTCCATTCTTACAGATGTTGTCTGCTGTCGATGAACAGAGACTCCTAGGAAGAAGTACAAGGAAAAAAACAAAAAATGAACAGCAAGAAGTCATTTGAAGTCTTCTAGATTTTTCTCTAGTATCAACAGGTGTCCTCTGACAAAACACTTCATTTTCATAAAATGTTATTACTGGTAATGAATTTGAAATTCAAGTCAAGTATATCTAAAAACTAAAGACCAAGAAATTAGCAAAACAATTTAATTTCACTGTTTATGAGACCATTAAATTATGGAAATGAGTTGAATAACCCCACACTAAATCTGATGGTAGAACATATGATTCAGTTCTGATAAATCATAAATTGTTATATACATTGCAATCTTTGGTGTATGAATATATAAGCTATAGAGATTAATTATTACATATGTATGCATGTTAGTGTTTTGCATATGGTGTTTAATTTGTAGATTGATATTTCCACTATTATCCACCTTTAAAGAGAGAAGAAAAGAAAAAACAATAGGACTGGTAAACATATACAATGACAAAGGAAGTAGTTTTGTATTTAGAAAAGGACATACTTTTATAGTCAGGACCATTCTTAGAAGCTAGTACACGATGTGATTTCTAATTTGAGAAGGCTTGCTGAGCGGGTCCTTTGCAAAGACTGCAACCCCTATGTTGTAAAGAGTAGGTTTAATTGCTTTAGCTTTAGGAAAGACTGTTACAAATAAACCAGAAGCATTTCAGACCAAGATGTCTTGAATAGGAATAGTCACAGTTGCTAATTTAGCTTGGAGTTTACCAGGTCTTCCTGATAATTCTGGAATTTATGCTTTTGTGCAATTAATAGAACATGATTTTGCCCACAACATTCCATATATGCTATTTAAATTTGTTTACTGTATCTAAAATATAATATTTTCTATTTCAACAGGAACAGTAAGTAGATTTCTTTTAAGAATCTAAGGTTTAAAGAGAAAACAGCATGGGAGAGCTGGCTCAGCACTTAGAAGCACTGGATGCTCTTCCAGGGGACTCAGGTTTCACTCCCAGCACCGTGGTGGCTCCTAAGTGTCATTTCAGTTTCCAGGGACCCAATGATTGCTTGTGACCTCCATGAACACATAGCATGCACATGGTACACAGACATACATGCAGACAAAACACCCACATGCATAGACTTAAACAAACAAACAAACAAACAATATACTAGATGGTGACTTGATACATCAAATACACACAGAGAGGCAATAACTCTCCATGTTTTAAAACAAGCCTGATTTGTTTTTCCTCAGGTCTGTGTTCTCAATCTTCCATTAAATCAGGCTATTCAATAATTGCTCCTTAACTGTTGTGCATCTTTAATGTTCATACTGCTAATCATAACCTTCAACAACATTTGTTGAGCACGTAGTGCATAGATTACTGTGGTAGAGGGAGTTGCTTGTTTGAAATGAGTGATAGTTTATTTAGCACAGGCTCTGCTGTATGGATATGTGGGTGGGGCTTAATGGCTTACTGACATAGGCTATGGCATATTTAGAAAGAATGGTTAGTTCAGCTATAGTAAGGTCATCTTCAGCAAGGGGAGCTTTGAAACAACTCCACATTTGTTTTTCTTTTTAAACTCCATGCTTTATGACAACTCTTAGGAAAGATTTGTTTGTTCCTTCCTTCTTTCTTCCCTCCCTCCCTCTTTCCCTCCCTCCCTCCCTCCCTCCCTCCCTCCCTCCCTCCCTCCCTCCCTTCCTTCCTGTTTCCCTTGCTTGCTTCGTTTCATCTAGAGATGGCCTCACTATGTATTCCTGGATGGCTTGAATTTCACTGTGTGGACCATGCTAGCTTCTAAGTCAGAGTTTCATCTGCTTTGCCTTCCAAAGTGCTGGTATCAAAGGTGAATGCCACCACATCTGGCATATGTTTTGTTTTTTTCTAAAATTTGTCAGTTTATCCTTTGAATATCTACTATATGCCATATGTGCATAAGCAAAGCTAACTAAAACAGTGTTCTTACATAGAATGCTCACTTTCCTGTTTATCTTCCATTAACATAACTCATGCCCTGCAGTATAAATGATTCTATCATTCTCCTCATAAGTGAAAGCTTCAAATAATGAGGCTTACACAACCCCCGACAACAGGTGCACTGAGAAAAGGCAGCAATCACAGGACATGGGGGTGGAGCATAAGGTCTTGTCTTGAGCTTTCTGAAAATCTAGAGGCAATTTTACAGGGGCCGTTTCACTCTTGTGGGGGGGCTCTTCAGATCTGTGAAGATCTGTGAGTGATATTACACATACCAAGCACCTCAGTTCAATTTCATCAGGTCCTGGTCTTTGTTGGGTTGGATGGATTTAACCAGAACGTAGGCTATAGTTTTTGATGTATTGCATAAGGAATAGTTTGAATTATAGACAGAAAAACTGAAAGAGATACATTTAAGAAATTATCTATATTTGTGAAAAATTAGAAACCTGTGTTCTAAAACCTGTATCTTCAAGTGTGAGTTCTCATGGCTAATTTGCAAGTTAAATATAATTAGATGGATATATGCATTTGGGTATGCATATATATTCCTAAGTATAACCTATTGAGTCCATGTACTGTTTCTTGTATGTATGTTTTCAGGGCTGATTATAACAACTGATGGGAAAAGAAGATGTGAATTTGAAGGAGATGAGGAGGGGTACATGTGATGGCTTAGAGGGAAGGAAGGGAAGGGAAATGCTATAATTAAAATATGGCCTCAAAAATAAAAATAATAATTAAAGGCATATTAATAATATCAACTACCAAAAATGAATCAACCGTAAGGCTCAAGATACTCAGTTAAATTTGAAATCTAGGGATTTTTTCTCTTATAAAAGGGCTATAAATGTTCTATAAAAACATCTAGAAATTATCGTACTAAAAACCACATGGATAAAAATGAGCCTGCTGGTGCTTGCTGGTAATGTCAGCCATTGGAAAGAAGGGGTAGGAGGGTAAGTCGTTCATGGGCATCCTTGACTACATGGACAGTTAGTGGCTAACCTGGGCTCCATGAGACCATACTTCAAAAAGATATCAGTAGCAAAGCTTCATTTTCTTAAGTGGTTGACCAAAATAAATGTACAAAAGAAAATGAAAATTCAACGAAATACATAGACAGTGGCAGGGTTTCTTAGAGAACTGAAGAAGAGATTTACAGAGTGGGTGAGCAGTGCCATATCACACAACACATGACATTTCATCCACAGGTTCTCTCTGTCTGTCTCCTCTCTCTGTCTCTGTCTCTCTGCCTCTCTCTCCCTCTGTCTCTGTCTCTGTTTCTGTCTCTCTCTCTCTTTCTCTCTCGTGAACCAATGACTTTTGTTGGTGTTACACAAATAACTCAAAGACAGCTGCATCATGAAAGCCCACCCCAGGAGAGGAAGCCATTTATGACAGTGAACTGAGTGGAAAAAAGCAATGACTTCACACCTGGTTGCAATAATCTTCTACATGTCTTTCTTTTGGTTCCAGGCATGGATACATCTAGCACTCAAGAATTTATTTCCTGGGAGAAACTGTGGTGGGCTGATGATGGCTTTGTGTAGAAAGCTTGTTCTGGAACAAGATGCAACTACTTCTGAGCCATCAATAACAGGGGCATGTATAGTGAGTCTAAGGATGCTTTTTAATCTCAGCATCATCTGAAAAGGGGAACGTGTGATCTCAGGTAGCTTCAGGCATCAGTTCTCGCTATTAAAAGGTGCCCTGTCCTGTTGTGGGTTGCCCTGGTTCTGTATGTTTTCTTTTTTAAAGATTTATTTTATGTATATGTATGTTTATCTTATGTATATGACTATGCCTACCAGAAGAGGGGATCGGATCCCATTACAGATGGTTGTGAGCCATCATGTGGTTGCTAGGAATTGAACTCAGAACCCCTGGAAGAGCAATCAGTGCTCTTAACCACTGAACCATCTCTGTATGGTTCTGTATGTTAATTTTGTTTCCTCAAGAGGGGCTGCCCCTATCAGAAGTGGATCATTTACTCAGGTGATTTCATGTGAACCATCTCCCCATTCTAACTGGTCAAATAAAGGCTAGAGGCTGTGACTGGGGCGTGGGAGGGAAAGGTGGTGGTAGAGGTTTTAGAGAGTGGAAGGAGGGTAAGGGACGATGATGAAGGACAGAGGAAGAGGAGGTGGAAGGAAGATGGAGCAGAACCACATAGCTTGGAGAAGCCACAGGTAGCAAGGATCTCATAGCTGGGGAATAGACTAGTGTAGTGGTAGATCTGCTCAATCTAGAGGTATATCTTATAAATATTGTAACTGAGTTGTGTGTTTTTGCACAGGATTATTGGGGTTGAAGATTTACTGCAACACTAACCCACTCAGTCTCTGTCATCAATAACAAGAGCTTAATCTGTCTTGGTTGATTCTTCAAAGGATGATGAAGGATGTGGAGAGCATCCTTCTACCCTTTCATACATGGTCTCTGTCTGTGAATTGATATCAATGATGTTTATTTGTCAAGATCTGTAATATTCACGAGTGCATCAAATCCTCAGAATAACCTCAGAAGATTGTATTAGCCTGCATCAGCTGCAGTAATAAAATACCACAGCGTGGTGCCTTAAACGTCAGAGTATTTTCCCTCATAGTTTGAAGGCTAGAATCTTAGCTGCCTAGTCATGCCTGTCACTTTACTGCATTGAAAAATGCCCAGGAGATTAATAAAGCAAGTCCTGGGTGAATCTGTGTTGATGTTTTCAGAGTGAATTAGATCTTGAGAGATCTACCATAATAAATGTATTAGCCAATTGATAAGGTTATAGTATAAGGGAGAGGTCTACCATAATGAATGCATTAATAATTTGACGAGGTTATATTAGAGTGGGATAGTAGGAAATTGATTCAAGATGGGAGGTGAAACCGTTGGAGGTAGAGTCAACAGGGACATGTCCTAGGACACACTGCATTTGTCTACTCCAGCTTGTTTCTTCGGTTCATTTGCTTGGAAAATTGTTTTCCATCCTTTTATTCTGAGGTAGTGTCTGTCTATGTCACTGAGGTGCGTTTCTTGTATGCAGCAAAATTCTGGGTCCTGTTTTTGTATCCAGTCTGATAGTCTGCGTCTTTTTATTGGGGAATTGAGTCCATTGATGTTAAGAGATATTAAGGAAAAATGAGTATGGTTTCCTGTATTTTTGTTATTAGAAGTAGAATTATGTTTGTATAGCTATCTTCTTTTGGAGTTGTTGGAAGATTACTTCCTTGCTTTTTCTAGGTTGTAGTTTCCCTCCTTGTGTTGGTGTTTTCCATCAATTATCCTTTGAAGTGCTGGGTTTGTGGGAAGATATTGTGCAAATTTGGTTTTGTCATGGAATATCTTGGTTTTACCATCTATAGTGATTGAGAATTTTGCTGGGTATAGTAATCTGGGCTGGTATTTGTGTTCTCTTAGGGTTTGTATGATGTCAGTCCAGGCTCTTCTGGCTTTTATAGTCTCTGGTGAGAAGTCTGGTGTGATTCTTATAGATCTGCCTTTATATGTTACTTGACCTTTTTCCCTTACAGCTTTTAGTACTTTTTCTTTGTTTTGTGCATCTGATGTTTTGATTATTATGTGACGGGAGGTATTTCTTTTCTGGTCTAGTCTATTTGGTGTTCTGTAGGCTTCTTGTATGTTTATGGGCATCTTGTTCTTTAGGTTAGGGAAGTTTTCCTCAATAATTTTGTTGAAGATATTTACTGGCCCTTTAAGTTGGGACTCTTCATTCTCATCTATACCTATTATCCTTAGGTTTGGTCTTCTCATTGTGTCCTGGATTTCCTGGATGTTTTTGGTTAGGAGTTTTTTGCATTTTGCATTTTCTTTGACAGCTGCGTCAATGTTTTCCATGGTATCTTCTGCACATGAGATTCTCTCTTCTATCTCTTGTATTCGGTTGGTGATGCTTGCGTCTATGACTCCTGATCTCTTTATTAGGTTTTTTATCTCCATGGTTGTCTCTCTTTGAGCTTTCTTTATTGTTTCTATTTCCATTTTCAGATCCTGAATGTTTTTGTTTAATTCCTTCTTTGTGTTTTCTTGCGTTTCTTTAAGAGATTTCTGTGTTTCCTCTTTAAGGGCTTCTACCTGTTTACTTGTACTTTCCTGTATTTCTTTAAGGGAGTTACTTATGTCCTTCTTATAATCCTCTATCATCATCATGAGAAGTGATTTTAATTCTGAATCCTGCTTTTCCGGTGTGATGGGGTGTCCAGGGCTTGCTATATTGGGAGAACTGGGTACTGATGATGCCAAGTAACTTTGATTTCTGTTGCTTATTTTCTTGCACTTGCCTTTTGCCATCTGGTTAACTCTAGTGTTACCTGCCCTCACTGTGTAAGACTGGAGTCTGTATTTCCAGTTATCTTGCTTGTTGCAGAGCTCCTCAGAGTCCAGTTGTCTCTGTGGTCTTATGAACCTAATCTCCTGGGTGGAAGAACTCCTGGGATTCAGGCCACCTATGGGATCTGGAAATCCTTCTGCTCTGGGTGCGGTGGTTCCTCTAGGATGGCTCAGGATACGATGTCTCCACAAGAGCAAACCAGCTAGGTGTCTGCTGCTCTGAGTGCAGTCGCTCCTGTAGGATGGCTCAGGATACGATGTCTCCACAAGAGCAAACCAGCTAGGTGTCTGCTGCTCTGAGTGCAGTCGCTCCTGTAGGATGGCTCAGGATTCGGTATCTCCACAGGAGCAGATCAGCTCTGTGTCCACTGCTCTGAGTTCAGTCGCTCCTCTAGGATGGCTTAAGATTCGGTATCTCCAGAGGAGCAGATCAACTTTCTGTCTGCCCCAGACAAAAGGATCAGGCAGGGGTGGAAGGGAAGCGGAGTTCCAGAGGGGCAGGGTTTGGGTAGCTGGTGGGTCCTGATCGTCCCTGGCTCCCAGGTGTAACTCTGGGGCTTAGGGAGTGAGATGGGATTCTTACTCACTGCTCTGAGTGCAGTCGCTCCTCTAGGATGGCTCAAGATTCAGTATCTCCACAGGAGCAGACCAGCTCGGTGTCTGCCCCATCCAAAAGGGCGAAGTAGTTCTTTATTGAAGAGAGCAGAGCATTAGAGATTCACAGTTCCCATCTTTTCCACACAGTTACCAAAAGCTCCATTGCATAATAAAACTGCTTTATAGGTTTTTAGAGGAGAAATCAATTTTCCCTCAAATTATAATCCTGAAGTCACAGGCAAAAATATACTGAAATTTAAGCTGAATTTTTTTTCTGTGTAGCTTGGTGTGTGTGTGTGTGCGCGTGTGTGTGATTGAAAAGAAGGATCAGCTGTGGGCTGCTGATAATAGTTTCTACTTCCAAATTGGCATGATCACAGACCACAGGCTCCTGTCAAACACTATATGATAAGTATAGCAGACACTTGCTAAATGCAAATGCCTCAAAGTAAGGTTTAAATGTTAAGATTTAATGTTAAAGCTGTCTCCCAATGAACAACTTAACACAAGCCAATTTTTTAAGTCATTGTTCTGGAGCCCTTACGCCATCAGCTGTTCACTCTCAACTGGAGTCATGTTGCTTTGAAAAGCACATGTAGGAAGAATAGAACCACGCCCCTTCCACCCACCATTTTGTGCTCAGTGATATCTCACGCATCGTGATTCTCACTAAATGCCTGTGAGGTTGAATGTTCTTAATAATCGCCACCAGCCAAGCTGCTGGTAATCATCGGACATACAAGATGCCAGATGATACCCATGTCTGAACCACTGGAGTCTGGAGGAAATAAACAGAATAGCTGCAGAGTGGTAGTCCTGTGAGGCAAGTGATGGCAGAAAAAAACTACTTGTCTCAATAGCAAAGAAAGGTAGGAAATGTAAGAGAGCAGAACAAGAGACAGAGAGAAAGAGAGAGAGAGAGAGAGAGAGAGAGAGAGAGAGA
>NW_021604678.1:1342703-1378727 GCF_004785775.1 Grammomys surdaster
AGAGAGAGAGAGAGAGAGAGAGAGAGAGAGAGACAGAGAGGATACAGATTGAGAGAGACTGAGAGACAGAGACACAGAGGCAGAGAGGAGACACAGAGACAGACGGAGAGAATAGTTAATGAAATCAGAAGACATGGGTAAACCCTTTAGTGAATTAAAAGCAAATATAAATAAATGGCTGAATGAAATGAGGAAATCAATACAGGAAATGAAAGTAGAATTATAGAATTCGGAAAGAGATAGAAATGCTGAAAAATCAATTAAAATTTTGAAAATGAAAAGATCAATAAATCTAGCAGAAAGCTCAACAAAAAGTCTCACTAATGAAATAAATCAAGTGAAAGTCAGGATATCAGGCTCAGAGACATGACAGGTGAAGCAGAAGAGCAATAGAGTGAAACTAAAATAATAAAGTACAAACAGAACATGTGGGTCTGTGGGATACCACTAAAAGACCAAACCGCTGAAACATCAAACTAGAAGTACAAGACAAAGGCATAGAAAATATATTCTATGAAAATCAAAGCAGAAATGTTTTAAATCTAGTTGAGAGAGATGGTCATTAAGACGCAGAAGGCATTTAGGATGTCAGAAAGTCAGGATCAGGAAAGATACTCCTTATACCATATTATAGGTGAAGCATGAGCCGATTGAACAAAGAAAGAACACTGAAAGCCAAAAGGTAAGTCAAGGGTAAAGGTCAACACAGCAGAATAATAGCCAAGTTCTCATTTGGAACCCAGGAGGCCTTGGGATGATTTATCTAAGCTCCAGAAAAGAATAACTTCAACCCCAGCTTATGATATCAAGAAAAGATATCCTTAATTGAAGGATGTCAAGAAAAATGTCTTTAACTAAAGCAATGCCACTGTTCACAACAATCCTGTCTCCCAAAGAGAAGGATCCCTCTGTGTGGCAGTGCTACCAGGCACCTTGTAGGTGGCCTATGCTCCATCCTCCAAACTGATTCTACTGTCTTCTGTCCATTCTGTTGATCTATAGAAACATGGCTACTTTGTTATGTCTGCATCACAACTGTTGATGGTCCCCTCTTTATTGAGGAGAACCTTGATGGTTGGCTTCTCCTGTTTGTTGATAAGGGTCATGATGTTGGTTCTCAGCAGTTTGTTATTGACTCTCAAGCAACTAACTAGCACTACTTCCTTCATCCACTTTAGTGACAAGCATCCTGTAGTCCTCTGGTAGACGAAGCTCACCCATATCTTCTGCCTTGTCAAACCCAAGTGCTTTCAAGTTGGTCTTCACCATCTCCCTCTCAAAATCCACAACTTCTGTTTTCTACTTTATGGAATTCAAGTCGTGGGAGCTGTGAGCCATCAGCTGCTTCCTTTTCCAGCTGGCCTTCCATCTGCTCCTTGAGTATCTACAAGCTCCCCATTGACATCATGGTTGGCATCATTCTGCTTCTGAGCGCCATCCAGGATCTGAAGAGCTACCTCAGCTCACTCACAGCTGCCAAGATAACTTAGCATGGAAGAGTGCTCCCTGCCAATCCTGATGACCTGAGTTTGATCCCTGTAACCCACACAGGGAAGGAGACTATCTCCATAGTTGTCTTCTAATTCCACATATGCCTACAAACACCAAATAAATAAAATATAAAAAAAGAAGCCAAGGTTTTGAAAGTAAATGTTCACGAGAAGATGGTCAAAAGAAATAGGGTAAAGAGAACTTATGGCAAGTTTGGCTTCAGTGTGAGAAGCAGGTCCTTGTACTTAGAAGAAAGTGAGTGCAGAGTGGCCCATGTAACCCATCAGTGGCAACAATCCACTAAACAGCAACACTAAGACTTAAGCCAAGCCTGCCAGCTGAGTTCATACTATCAATCACCATTGCCAATCACAGTTAACATATTGAATTACTTGCTCTTTTCCGTTATATGAGAAAGCCACTTAATCTCCAAATTCTGGTCAAACAAGATTTGGACACATGTAGACATTGAATTAATGTTTATAACAATTATGAATAGATGATGGAATTAATCCTACCTGTAAGGGCTTTTTTTTTTTTTTGAGACAAGCTTTCATGTAGCTCAAGGTGCCTTGAAACTTGTTATTATAACTGAGGGTATCCTTGAACTACTGATCCTCCTGTGTGAGCCTCCCAAGTTCTGGGATTATAGACGTGAACTACCATACCTAGTTAGGGATCTTAATTTATGAATGCGACAAAGAATTCTGCAATTACCTGTGCGCAGCAAGAAGTGCTTTTCTGTGAGGACAGCTGAACACACCCATTCTGTCATTTCAACAAGCTCTGCTTCCTGGGTGTCACCCTCCTGCCATCAAGTAGCTGCACCATATGTACATCTACACAATGTCATCTTCATCCTCTACAAGAGTACCAAGCACATCAAGGAGCAGAGAGAACCCACTTACCTGTGGTGGTTTGAATGAGGATGGCCTCCATAGGATCATATGTTTGAATACTTGGTTTCTAGTTGGTGGAACTGTTTGGGAAGGATTAAGAGGTGTGGTCTTATTGGAGGAAGTGTGTAACTGGGAATAGGTTTTGAGGCTTCAAAGATCCAAGCTGTTACCAATTAACTACTTGCCTCCTTCTTTTGGATAATGATGTAAATTCTTAGCTACTGCTCCAAGACAATGCCTGCCAGTCTGTCAATGGGTAAGTCCAGAAGGACCTAGAACCAGGGTTATAGGAGCACCTCCTTTGCAGAGAGAGGACACAGAGATTGGGGCCTGAGATAATGTACTGTGCTGCTCACACCTGTAGGTTTTTTTTTTGAAAAAAAAAAAAAAAAGCAGAATGTGAAAAACTTGATCCTCCTATAGTCAGCCCACCAGAGGCACTGCACCTAGAACCATGCAGAACACATGTTTACAAACCTTTTACATACTTGGTTGTTTCTTTTTTTTTTTTTTTTAATTTTTTTATTGGATGTTTTATTTACATTTCATATGTTGTCCCCTTACCCCATCCCCCACCCACCCAGGAACCCCCAATCCCCTCACACCTCCTCCTTCTTCTTTGTGGATGTAACCTCTATCTACCCCCCCACTCCCACCTCCCCACCCTCAAAACTCCCACCCCCTGGGGCGTCCAGCCTTCATGAGGTCAAGGATCTCATCTTCCACCTGTGCCCAGCAGGGCCCTCCACTCTTATATATTCAGCTAAGGCCCTGGATCCCTCCATAAGTGCTCCCAGGCTGGTGGTTTAGACCCTGGGAGCTGTGGTTGGTTGGTATTGTTGCTCTCCTCATGGGGCCACAAATCCTTTCAGCTCCTTCAGTCTTCACTCTAACTCCTCCATTGAGAACCCCATGATCACTTCAATGGCTAGTTGTGAGCATCTGCCTCTGAATATGTCAGACTCTTGAAGACCTCTGAGGAGACATCCATATCAGGCTCTTATCAGCATGCACTTCCTGACTTCCACATCAGCATCTACCTTTGGTGACTGCACATGGGATGGATACTCAGGTGGAAAGGTCTTCAGACGGCCCCTCCTTCAGTTTTTGTCCCTCGCTTTGTCTCCATATTTGCTCCCTTGAGTATTTTGTTGCTCCTTCTAAGAAGGACCGAATCACCCCCACTTGGTCTTCATTCTTTATGGACTTCATGTGGCCTGTGAGTTGCATCTTGGGCATTTTAAGGTTCTGGGCTAATATCCAATAATCAGTGAGTGAATACCATGTGTGTTCTTTTGTGATTGGCTTACCTCACTCAGTTTGGTTGTTTCTTTACTTGAGTGACTCTATGTTGTCTGCCCAGCCTCTCAAAGCGCCCTTTCCATCATGCTCTCTTGGTTTGAGGTTTCTGTTTTGGCACAACCAATTGGGACGTCTTGAGAGGCTGCTTTACTATTTGAGCCTCCTGTCCATGGGACCAGAGCCTTGACAGACTTTCTGTTACTCTGTGGCACCACACCCGAGAGGACCTTACAGTAGCAGGTGCTCTGACCACCAGTGATGCCAGACCCAGTGTGCTGGCCAGTCTATGCCACTATGACAGTGTGTTGTCCCATTGCCTAGGAAGGCATTTGAGACCCTTGCAGATTTACCTCTTGGAGCCTTTGTCCTCTCCATTTCCTATCCAAGATTAGGAAAAAAAATACATACACACACACACACACACACACACACACACACACACACCAGGGGGGTTAACCATGCTGCATGTCTTCAAATCTGTCTCCCTTACCCATTGTACAGGTCTTGCTTTCTGGACACTAGGATACACCTGGACAATGGGACTTAGATTACTGAGTTCAGGATTGTTACATTGCAAGGCATATTCAAGCATTGTAAGATATTTCTATGGATTTCCCCCTTCCATAGAGATCATAGTTTTCTTCTAAATAGCCTTGAGTCTTTTAAAAAAGAGGGAGCTTTTAATGGTAGGATTTAATTTCTTGAACTCAATTTAAAAATTGAATTAAAGGAGACTATAGTAAGGGTCTTAAACTTCAACGAATTGCTTTCTCCACAGCACATAAAACTGAGAACAGGTCATACCTGATCAATGGCCTAAAACACATTAGCATAAGGAGAGTTAATGACTCTAGAGACATGAGTAAGAATCTGGAATTTAAGAAAACACTCCTAGAATCTGCTTTCAGCCTCAGGGTGTAATTTTCCTCAGGGCAGTTGATGTGGGAGAAGACTTGAAAGCAGTCACTGAAACCAGTTCCCTCATTTCCAGCTTAATGTCGCAATACTGTCTTCCATGACAGTCAGGTGCATGTCATTAGGCACTCACTGTCTGAGGGACATCTCAGGGTGCAGAATGGATTGCCTGCGCTCTGCTCCAGCCTTTAGTTCCTAAAACTCGACTGTGACTTCAGAAGAAACCGCTGGACCACTAAGAAGCATGACTGCTGGAGTTTGGTCTCAGGAACCCATGATGGAAGGAAAGAACAGACCCCGCAAAGGCGTCCCCTGTGCTTCTCAGGTGCACCATGATATGCATGCACTCCAAACACAAAATAATAAAGAAAAAAAGTATCTTTGAAAAGGAATAGCTGAAGGCAGCTCTGATCTGAGGTGTTCACTATGGATTAAAACAGACAAATGTTTGGACTTGCCCTCCTGAAGTCATGGTCATCGTGGTTTTGGTACTAGTTATGGTATAATGCTAAGTTTTACCCTGATGGTAAATAGTCATATCAAGAGGATTGGAAAGAGGAAAAGGAAGTTGGTATCCAGTTTCTATCTTGAGAAGTTAGGCAAGAGCTGCATGCCTCGTACCCTGTTGTCCTGTATGCTCAGTAGAAAGACCCGAGCAGTCCTGTGCTGCTCAGCAGCAAGACTCTCTGTGGAACCATCAGTATCCCTTGGCGCTGAATCACTGGAAAAAATTGAATTTTCCCCTCATCGTTTTTTCAATTCACTGTTAGTCACTTGGTACCACATTACACTGGTTCCCGGGGCCCTGATTGTCTCTTCTGTTTCACAGATTCTCACTGTTAGTCACTTGGTACCACATTACACTGGTTCCCTGGGCCCTGACTGGCTCTTCTGCTTCACAGATTCTCACTTTGGGGACCTGCTGCCACAATGTAATTGCAAAGCTCCTAGGCGGCAGGAGGTCAGCTACTGTTGCACCCCAAAACCCAGTTTGACATTTGAGCCCAGGGCATGCTTCACTCAGGCTGCATCCCTTCCCTTGCTTTCTGCAGGCAGGGCACCACCGCAGGCCCATTCCTGGGAGGCCTGGAGCAACACTGGGCACTACGACCACCTAATGGCAGAAGCTGCACAGCAACACCCCCCCCCCCACCACCAGGAGCTGCTATCTGAGCTTTGTTCCCTTTTTCCTTCACTGTGTGTCAGACTGTATCCTAGTTGAATGGCTATTCCTGTTGGGCTCCTTCCCCATTTTCTTTCTGTGAAAATTTCTTCTAGGGAAATGCTTGGTAGATTTATCTCGTCACAGCATCCGTGTCTACGGAGATCTTGAACAGTATAGTAAGGGTGTGGAAGATTTTCACTGTGAAAATCTCCAAACATTTCCCTTAAAATGGAAGGCTGGCTCTTCAATATCCTTCCCACGGATTCTGTTACACTGTCTGTATTAAGTAGATATATCTCGAAGTAGTGTTACTGGTGAGCTCGTCTGTTCCTGCTGCCCTGTGCATTTGCTTGAATTAGAATCGGGAACTAGTTAGCTGCTGGTGGTTGCGGTGCAGGTGGGTTCACACAAGACTGGAAGAAGGCAAGCAGAGTCTGTTATCAGAATACCACTTCCGTCTCTCCCGATCCCAGTTGTGATCTCTTCAAGTCATCCCAAAAAACGTTTCTACTGTAAAGTGAAAAATAAAAGTGTTTCTCAGAACTCTCGACCTCCCCATGGGGAGTTTAAGGAAGTGAAGAAAACTGTTTCCTCTCAGTGTTAGAAGTGTCATATGTGTGGTGTGGTTTGTTCCAGCCTGAGCCATGTGTCCATGTAGAATTGGTCACTAAGGATGGGGGCAAGAGAAGATCTTTCAGACAGACTGAGTCATTGATCAGGATGGCGTGGGGCGGGGCTGGATGGTGTAGTCAGGGCTGGATGTGTGGGCAGGGTTAGAGACATGAGATGCTTTTTCCGACAGAGTCTTTGGTCAGGATGGTTGAGGAGGAGCTGGGGACAGTTTTCCAGAACAGAATTTAAGGACATTCCAAAATAATGGCAGATGTCTAATACTGGGACCATGAGTTAATACACATTCAGCGGTTCTCTTTGGGAAGCAATAAATATTTTTTTCTTTGAGACTTGAAATCACTGTTATACAAATAATGTATACTGAATTTTACTACATGAATAATACTTTTATTTTATAAATGAGAAAATACAAATTTAGGGATTGAAGAGTTTTGTTAGCGTCATGACAATTAGGAAAAACATTTATTTAACTTTGTACTTCACAATATAGACATTCAATAAAGTACAAAATGTGAACGAGTAAAATTTACAAAAGGAAAAAGAAAACCCTGCTAGACTAGAGTTTGTAGAGTGCATTGAAAACATGTCCTATGTAATCAATGTATGTCCTATGTAATCAATGTATATCCTATGTAATCAGTGTATGTCACACATTTGATATTAGTTTATGGGTAGCCATAGTAGGAAGAGAAATATGGTTAGAAAGAATTAAGCGTATCAACTTTGAAGGGGAAATATATCTTATTTTGACTTTAAGATGGAAAATGAAGTTGCCATGTTGTGTTCTTTTTAGAGGCTCCCTGGCTGGCCACCTGGACCAACATCCTTCTAGCAATTACAGCTATCATGTCATGTCTCACATTACCTTTTAGGTGAGGCCAAAGTATAAAGGAGCAGAAGCCATTCCTGGTGCAGGACAGACAGGGAGGCTCACACCGTTGCTGATTCAATGTGGGTTTAACATCATATATTCACAGACACAAAGAATGTGGAAGACACACAACATGTCACATTTCTGTGGCTAATATATAGCATGTTAATGGTAAGCTTTGAACACTTATGTTTTGGTGTCAACTGAGTTTTGTTCATGTTCAAATTTTAGCTCCTTTTTCTGCAATATGTTGCTTAACTGTAGAGCTATCCTAGTAGCTCTAGAGTCTATAAATTTTAATTTCCTGTTAAGGAGACCTTTAATTTAGTGACCAATATTCACTTTCCCACATATTTTTAGTGTGTTTGTGCACATACACAATCAACTCTTCTTGAAGAAATTGAATTTGATGAATTCATAGAAAAGAAAATAGATGGTTTATAATATGGAAGAATTATATGTAATAAACAGATCTTACAGCTTAAGTCTCTGAACTTTGGCTGATAGGATGTCAGTGAATTAAAATAATTGACTTCCAGAGCAACTGCAAGGCACAAATCCCACCCTAACCCTTCTCTTGAAGTGGAATCTGCTGCATGTTGAATAACATTTTCTGCAACTAGAAAGCTTCTTTCAATGGGTTATTCTGTGAAAAGCGTGAACTGATTCCAGCTCGTCTTTCACACATGACAAGTCAGCTGAGGAGAACAGGAAGGGAAGGAAAGAGAGACGTCAGCACCAGCTCTGGCTTGTTTTCTATACACACATTCCATAATGTTCTCAGGGTTTGAAAGATGTCTGCTTCCTTAGAGTAAGACAGTTTCTCTTGGAGAACTGTCCTAAGTGTCGTGTGGGAAGGACCTGCATTAGAAGATCACTAGAAACAGCCTTGAATAAGAGGAAAGAGTGAGCAAATAGTGTCAGGGAAGAGGTGAGCCCTTGTGAGGAGCCTGGGCAGCCAAGGTATGCTATTAAAATTCTAACACAGTGACAAAATGATAACAGCTTAGCCTTAATTGTGTGTTTGACATGATGGTAAAGTGTGCAGGATGTGTTCCTCTGTGTGCATGCGCAGACACGTTATATACCGGTGGATGCACAGGTTATCTATCCACAAGCACACACGCACTGTACCTCAGCTGCAAGGAGATAGTTTCCTGTACTATTTACATCCCATCTAAGTGTACTATTTTGGTAAGAGGAACATTATTTCATATAGATTACTAACTTTGAAAGCAATGTCTTTTTGTAACCTTGAACTTTTATTCTTTCCTGGTGAAGCTAAGCAAGCACATTCCTCTCCTGTATTCTCCCTGTGGCATATGGCACCACAGACTCAGTCTTTGTTACCATTTATTACAGATAATAAACTTTAAACTCTAAAAACACAAGGTAGGAGCTTTGCCTTGCCCACCTTACACTCCCAGAGCTTAGCTGTTCTAATGGATAGTAGGGGCTAAGACGTGAGCTTGCTGAACGAGCCGAGTGCTAAAACCATGCTTGTTACTGGGTACTGTCATGCTTCTTGTCCTTACAGCGCTCATGATGCAAAAATGGAGACAGAATTGTAAGAAGCACTGATACTGGAGACAGAAATACCTGTTAAGTATTTCTCTTAGCTTACATTTGGCAGTCTGATTGCAGAAAGGTGGCATCATACCCTGGAGGTGAGTTCATCATTTTAAAGAAGGAGTTGGCAATATTGCCTACAGCAGAACTGGTCAGTCCCGTTAGAGTGTGGAGGGGATCTGCTTCTATTTAACCACCTTAATCAGTGATAGGATTTCAGGTCTTCTTCAT
Organism: Grammomys surdaster; assembly: GCF_004785775.1. Lineage (NCBI taxonomy): Eukaryota > Metazoa > Chordata > Mammalia > Rodentia > Muridae > Grammomys > Grammomys surdaster. The sequence goes on from NW_021604678.1 coordinate 1,351,780, forward strand.
TGCTTCTTGAGAGGCTTCTGAAATAATATACTGTAATTATCTTGCTTTCTAAAGTGTGCAGTTCAGTGTGTCTTCATCATTCGAGGAAAATTTTTTTTTTAGTGATCTCTCCATCCCTGTCTCTGCAGAGAGGAATCAAAGCCAGAGTTGGAAGGTCAGAGCCAGGATTGAGATATAAGGAATGGGAAGGAAGATTGGCAGTTTTAGGGTGTCCTATGTTAGCAGCTCCCCCATGCTGCCTCTGAAAAAGAATCACATTGGTTATGTGACTGGAATAGAAAATTATTTGCTAATAAAGGTGAGAGTTTACTTAACTCACTGGGAAATCAATTTCTTAAATTAAAGTGACACATGATTTTTGCCCCTTTCTTCTTACAATTGAGTATGTGAATAAACCTGAAGAGACTGGAAAGTGCATAGCTAAAGGTCAAATAAACAGCAGTGATAACAAACTCCAAACGAAGATGGAGAGGAAGCAAGCTAAGTGCCGACAGAGAAAAAGATGCCAGCGTAACTACATGGAGAAAGAAGCCTTATACCCAGGGGTAAGAAACAAGGGTATCACGGACTGGTTCCCTCTTCATTGGTAATGTTTGGAAAGCTTAAAATATGAAATTTAATCATATTTCTTGAATAGTAAGTTATTCACCACTCCTACAACTGAGTTGGTCTTGAAATATTTTCTATGCATAGTCAACACTACATGAATTTAATTATAACATCACCAACCAGCTTGGATCCCTCTACTCTGGCTGGATGGAAATCATGAATGGGTGAGAAGAAACTGTTCTAGTGCTGGCCATGCTGGGTCCTTGAGTGCCCAGGACCTCTGATAGCCAGTGTGCATCCAGAGACTTATGGCCCTAGACACTCAGTCTGGAGGCTTGCTTCTGCAGGCTTTAATTTCCAATGGCGCTAGCATTTGACAGCTACGTAATTCTAGCAGCAGTGAGTGCCTACAGTAGGTAAAGTGAATGCTACAGCTCCTGAAGGGGCCTCAAGTTTCAGGGCCAGTTCTTTAATTTCTATCACAGTATCCAGTGCTTGGGCCTACAATGTCAGGCTGTATGGTCCCTGGCAGAGGCTTGTGCCGTAGGTTTAGCGCTTGGACGTTGGTATTCAGGCTGCTTAGTCTGGTAGCTCTCTTGAATTCATCCTGTACAGTTTGCCATCGATGGCTCTTTTTTTATTTTTTTATTTTTTTAATTGGATATTTTATTTAATTACATTTCAGATGCCATCCCCTTTCCTCATTTCCCCCACACCCCATCCCATCCCCCCCTTCTTTTTGTTTTTATTCTATTTTAATTAAGTGCAAGTACTAAGGTCAGTTCTAAGTTGAGGAACTAGCAATACAATAGATGCAAATAGTCGAGGAACAAGTAAGACAACATACACAAATAGTCAAAGAACAAGCAAGGCAATAGAGTCCCATGACCACTGTTTCTAAGGGCTTATCAGGATGACCAAAATATCTGAGCCAACTTCCCTGTCCTAGCCCAAGGTCATTTTCACGTCTGAAGCCTACTTCCTTGTTCTAGCCTAAGATTTAGATTCCTGCCTGAGATTACTTCTTTGTTTTTTGGCCTTGGCTTTCTCTCCTTCTCCCTTCCTTTTCTTGGTCCACGGCCAGTGTTCCTGTCAAGACTATCCTAGCTGTGTCTCTGTAGCTCTTTAGTTACTCTTTTCCTGCTATTACCAACTTGCTTATTCCGTTCTTCTTGTTACCCATTTTCGTTACTTTAAGAATCACAAAGATAAAAAGTCCACAAGGAAAGGGCATGGGAGAAAAGTTATTTATTGGCTTTCTATTGTCACATTTAAGGTCAGCAGAGTGTATCTCCTGGCTGACTTTCAAATGAACTTACCATTTTGAATACATAGTCAGGAGGTGCTGAGACAAGGGTGTTTGTACCAATGATGTCAAAGTCCCTCATATCAAAAGAGGGCTGTGCCTGCAGTAATCAAGGTACAGTCGGTGGAAATATAGGATGTCTTTGCACCAGCCAAGCATTTTGGCTGGACTACCAGAAGAACTGTTGTAACTAACTAGCCTGAAAAAGGCAACTAGTTTTTACCAAGGCGATGGCTAGCAAAGGGTTCAGTGTAAGCTGACTAAAACAGTTTTCGCATTAACAGGGTCAAGAGTCGTGCTTTGGCAGTAAGCAGCTGCCACTGCAGTGCAGCTTCCACAAGGCATCTGTGAATGTTCAAAACAAGGGAACAGCCATGAAGGCAGTCTTGGTGGCTCTCAAAGATTGTGGTTGGGTGACAGCTTTCTGCTCAAGGTTACTGGACACCAAAGATCTATCAATTTAATTTGGAAGTCAAATTGCTTAGGGCAATGAATTTGGGAACAGTAGGATCAGGAACCAATAAGCATTAAGCAGCAGTATGTCCTATGGCTTCTTCTTCATAGTTAACCCACTGATATATTCTGAGTGTGTGTATGTGTGTGTGTGTGCATGCACTTATGTGTATGTGTGCACATGTGTGTCTGTATGTACATGTGTGTGTACATAAGTGTATATGTGTGTATCTGTACTCATGTGTGTATGCTTGTGTGTGTATATGCACATAAGTGTATTTGTATGTATATGTGCATATGTGTATGTGTGTCTGTATATGTGTCTGTGCATGTGGGCACATGTGTGTATGAGTGTATGTCTGTGTATGTGCATATGTGCATGTGTCTGTCTGTGCACTTATGAATGTGTGTAAGAGTCTCTATGTGTACCTGTGTCTGTGTGTATGTGGATATGCATGTATGTGCACATGTATGTCTTACTGCTGTAATTTTAAGACTGTTTTTTTTTGGTTTTTTGAAAGATTGATTTTTAAAATTAAAATGTAATTATACAATTTCCCCTTTCTCTTTTTTTCCTCCAATCTTTCTAATTCCCTCTCAAATTTATGGCTTCCTTTTTTATAATTGTTATGTGTACAAATATACTATACACACATACACATACACACATATACACACATACACACACATACACACATATGCACATATACACACACATATACACACATACACACACATACACACATATGCACATATACACACACATATACACACACACATACACACATATACACATATACACACACATACACACACACACACACACACACACACACACACACTCCAAATGAATTCATTTAGGTTTCCTTGTATGTATATGATCTCAGGGCTGGCTACTTTGGGCTGGATAACCAGTTAGGAAGATCATCCTGAGGATTGACCCTCCCTCTCTCAGCAGTCTTTAGTTGCCTGTAGTTCTTTGTGCACGGGTGAGATGGGAAGGAGATTTCCTCCTTCCATGTTAGCATGTCTGTCTATGTTGTGCTTGCTCAGGTCTAACTTAAGGAGTCATATTATCGAGTATCCTAGGAGTAGCTTCCCTGTCATTTTAAGGAGACACAAATCTTACTGTACTCTGGCTCTCATAACTGTTCTACCCACTATTGTGTGACGGTCCCTAAGCTTTAGGTGCAGGAGTTGAGGCTACGTACCTCACAGTCAGTTATCTCTGCTTTATGATCAGTGTGAGTTTCTGTAGTGGTCTCCATCTGCTGTAGAGAGAAGCTTCTTTGATGAGCTATACACGTTTGTGAGTATTTAGGATGTAGCAAGGAATTACTCTGGTTTACATGGTAGTAGGCTATCCTCTAAGACCTAGCATCTTACTCAATAGTCTGGGGTAGGTGACTAGGTTTCCAGTATTAGGCATGGTTTCTTACCTGTACCGTGTGCTTTAATCCAATCATGAGTGCCATGAGTGGACCTTTCTCAGAATCTTGCTATGTCGGTCATTGTGGGTCACAGACATCACAGCTGAGTAGGACTGTTAGCTGCATATCTCCCTTGAAAGCTTGCATCATACTTTCTGTTGTCCAAAGTGCATGATGTATTCAACAATAGGGGCTTACCTTCACACTCTGGAAGGCTACAAAGAGCAACAGCAATAGCTTATACTGGTGTGCGAATCTCCTGGGCATCCCTGATCAAAACTCAAAGGGAGTTTCTTGTGCCTGGCACTATGGTTTTCGTTAGATGATCTGTGGCTATTGTGGGTAAGCATTTTCAGCCCAGATGGAAAAATTCAATTTTAACTATATACATATACACATACACCTATGTGTATTATGTGTAATTTTTAGGGAGATAAAAGAAATATGATTCTTTATGGGTTTTTTCAAACATCCTTTATTAACACTTCTCAATTACTTGACAGTACATGAAGGCATCATTTCTGGAAATGTGTATAACTAATAGTAAAGATATCTGGCTCATATAGATAGTAATTCTAGGTGGGATATCAATTCAGTTAATTAACCAAATGTAATACAGGCAGGGCTTAATCATACCGGAAGATATCAAGCAAACATAAGGCTTTGACTTTAGTTGAGATGCAACAATACTTTTATTTTTGTTATGATGATAGTTTTGTGCCTTGTATGGAAGTGTGAGCTCACTGGAAATGACTGGTACAAAACACTTGCTTCAGTGGGAGAGTGCCTGACTTATTCCTGTGAATGGGTGCTGCCCAGAGCCTCTGGACCTGGAGCAGGTTGAAACAGCAGTGTCGGACTCTGGTGTGGCTTTAAGACTGAGGCTCTTCAGACATTCTATCTCTCTAACTATACTGAATGCTGGTGATAACTTCTAAAAAGTCCTAAAATCTTTCTTGCTAATTCTGAGGGTAAAAAGCTGCTGGCTTAGGTGATTGACATCTGTAGCCTAACAGAGGGGGTTGAGTAATGTAGCCTTTTGTTCAATCACAGCAGGAACTGTGCAGCTTTGAAAAAAACCCAAATATGTCTGGAAGGCTGTGGTGCAAGGCCACTTTTGCTGGCTACAAGTGAGGTAGATCATCTCCGGACCAAAGAGAGCACACAGCTCTTCTTAAAACTGAAGGCGTTTATGCCTGAGATAAAACCGAGTTCTACTTAGTCAAGAGATGTGCTTATGTGTACAAAGCATAAAAACAATACAGTGACTCCTGGAGGCAAACCAAACAAAACCAGCATGATCTGAGGGAAGTAACTCGGGCCCACAGAAACAGTGGCATGGTTCCTGACAAATTCCGAAGCAACCTTCCTGCAAAGGCTGTTGGACACAGAATCCGAGTGATGCTGTACCCATCCCGGATTTAAACTAATGGAGAGTAAATACATAAAAGTAGATTTGTTCTCTTGTACAAAAAAAGTGATTTTAGTGTTTATTTACAAGTTGTAAAAAGTTTCCTATGAAAGCTCTTCTAAGAAAAAGCAGAAAAACAGAATGAATGAAAAGGGGGAAAAGGGAAAATGTTCTTTTCTCTCTTCTCTTTGTCCTCAGCACTTATACATCTTTCAGAATTCATGATGACATGGAAAAAATTCATCACAAATTCACACATAGAATCAAATCATAAATAGATAAGAAGTTTACAACAGTGAATGTTTATGTGCATATCCAAGAGGAGTATTTATCTGACTAAACATTCATCACCTGGCACAGCTCCACAGGTTCACTGAGCATTAAAAACCATTAACTAAGTTATTAGTTACTAGTTTTGTATAGATAAACCCAGTCAATATTTTATCTTCTGTCCTATCCTATCATCTATAATAAATTGATAGTTCCCTTTTTATGACGTTTGGTTAACGGTCTTACAACCTCTTGGAATGTGCTCTGAGTAGTAGAAAGTCTGGTTACTATCTAGAAGCAATTAACTAGTGACACATGGGAGACTGGAAGAGTTTTCATTGCAGTTTTGGCTATCATAAAAGGACCCACTATAAAAGAGTTTAATAATCACTGATACAATTTTAGAAATTCTTACAGGGTCATCATTAAGAATTAAGAAGTCATCTATTTGACTATATAGCATCACTAGAAGACAGTAAGTACATCTTTGTTATTTTGCAGAGATCTGCTCAAAAGGGTGGGATAATTATATATTCAATAATAACAGGAAAAGCATATTAATAGCAGGAATCTTTCCTAAAATGGTCTTTTCCCCTGGGCCTTGCCTATAGGAGAAAATCTGATGAGGATTATTATAATCTGAGGCAGACCATCTCAGGAAGATCACCTGCTAGTTATTAGCTTTTTGGCTCCTGACAGGGTGCCTTGAACTGTTTTAAAGAACTTGTAGAAGATTTTATAGGTTCTTTCATTTTAGACAGCAAAGTGGTTGTGGTACAATTGGCACAAGTATAGATATCGATCCCTTCAGCCACTGCAGCAACTGTGAAGTGCTTGGGGGATATCCCAGAACCTTTAGCTATCACTTCAACTAGGAGTTGCTTCATCTACTATTCCAGATTATGGGGCAAGCACTGCATTCTGTGAGTCAATATTTGTTCAAGTCTACTATCTCTGTGACAGTAGATCCAAACTCATTCTAGCTTTCTTTCTCTTTTTGTATGTATTTGTGTGTGTACATATGTGTCTCTGTGTGTGTGTAGGCCTGAAATTGATGTAGAGAGTCTCGCTTGCCTGCTCTTCACCTTATTCATTGAGGAATGCTTTTTCAGTTGAACTCAGAGCTTGTCTGTATGCTAGTCTAGTTGGCCAGCTTGCTCTGGGATTGCCTGTCACTATCTGCTGACTACCGCAATTGCAGCTGGTGAGCTGCCATGCCTATCCAGCACTCATATGGTCTCTGGGGATCCAAAGTCCCATCCTCTCACTTGTGTGGCTGAGTGCATTATTCACTGAGTCATCTCTGTAGCCTTTGCTTCACTTCTAAGAAGAAATGGGCTCCCACTCAAGTAGAAAAGCAGACTCAGAAACATAGTGTCCTCTTACCTGAAACGCTTCCTCTGGTGATTGTGTCCTCAAGATTTCCATGTTTCCATCAGAAATTTGTTTTATCCTTATCTTTGTTTTAAGCTCATTAAACCAAATGTTTCCTAATTTAAAAAATTCATATCATTTAAAGATTTAAAATCTCCTTTAATATTATCTGTTACAAAACCTGGAACATTTAAACAAGGGGTAGTTGTTTTATTTTCAACATGTCTTCTCAGAGCTAATATATTCTCTGGGGTTCTAGTCTTCTGGAAAAAAAGTCGCTGAAAAAATGCTTTCATTCTGAAATACTGATAAGCCAAGAATGATATAATTATTATTTCTTCAAAGGGCATTGAGTTATAATACTGTCACTTTCTGTTCTTATTGGTTCTCAGGTGTTCTCATTCTTTACTATGATGTTCTTTATGCCGAGCAACAGGAACTTGCCATTAAGGCCCTCAAGAGCTAAGGCCCTCAAGAGCGTTTTCTTCTTATGTAATTTCCTGAGTCACAGGCAATATGTGCAAGGCACTGAAGGTCACAAAGAGAGTCACAGTGGGACTTACGATCCTTTGTATTTCTATTGTTGCCTCAGGTGTCATAGAGAGTCCTTTAAATGTGCACTCATAGCTCATCATTTTGCTAAGAAGCTCTGGGTCTACAGATTCAAGAGCAGATTCAAGACCCCTCCTGGGGTCCAGTAAAGCATGCTTAGGTTTGCATCACAACACACACTGAGCCCCCTTTTAGAAAGCCAAAAGATTCCTTGATTTCTTCAGAAACAACAACAACAACAACAACAAAAACAACAACAACAACAACAAAAACCAGATGTAGTTTAATGGAATAAATGTTATGATGTAAAAATAGCATGTGGATGCTTGCCATCGGTGGTTCTGTTAGAAGCAGTGCTTCTAACATGTGATCATATATAGTGAATTATAGATAATCATGAATGTGTTTCTTAATTTATAGAAAATGACTGGACTGAGAGACCTCATCTCTGAACACAACATGCATTTCAGATGCAGTACCCAGAGAGCCCTGAGCTAGAACTGACCTGAACGACTCCTGCCTAAGGACTGATTTAAAAGCCTCCTCTCTGAGGACTCACTTTCATGGTACCAGAAGGTGCTGTGCAAGCTTCCAAAGGAGGGAAGCAACCAGCAGTCTGGGCCAAAAAGTGCTTTAAACTGAACCATCTTAGCTTTCTGACTATTATTGTGCTTGAAAGACAGAGCTCTTTGTTTTTCTTTTGATAAAAGGTCAATTGATATCTATTTTTATCACTGCATTTGAAGTTGTTTTCTGCATAAAGAAATTTAAATCCGTACGGGCGACTCTCATGACCCTGGTAACAGGTTTTACTTGTACTTGTTTTGTGTGAGTCATCATGTCCACTGAACCAAGTGCAACTAGAGTCTTGATGAACAGGCGATAGAGGTCAGATTATTTCTCATCTAAGAAAATCTGTGTGCACAGTGCAGAATTCTAGACCATTTTCTGTGTTTTCTCTGTCTTCCATTTTCTGTGTTTTCTCTGTCTTTTCTAAGTTACAGCAGCTGCTGGAGACTTTCCCTGCGTCTCACTTAGCCTGCTCCTCAGCCCAATCTCTGAACACATTTTTTCTTTAGATTTTCATATAGACTTTATTTTTTAGAGCATTTTCTGGCTTATGGTCAGATGGAACAAAAATTATCAATGTTAAGAATTCTTATATATTAATATATAAATCTTTGTATTATTTGGAATGAGTTGCTTGCTTTATACAGTGTAAACTTTCTATATTTCTTTTTTAAGGATTTTTGCATTTTAATTTTTAAAATATTTTAATATTTAATTGAGACTACATTTTTCTATATGATATATTTTGGTCATGGTGTTTCTTCCCCAGTCTCCTCTGAGACCCTTCCTCCCTCCACATCCATCCGACTTCTTTCCCTCTCCTTTTAGAAAACAAAAAGGTGAATAAAAATATCCAAACAAACCAGAATTTTAAAAAAGCTAAAACAAAAAACAAAGGAAAAGCCTGAGAATCACACTGTGCACACACATACCACACATATATACACACACACCACACATATACACACCACACATATGCATACACACACCACATACACCCACACACACTACACATGTATCTCCTAAATACATACACATACCACATACACCCATACCACCCCCCCACATACACACCTACCACATATACATTTCCCCCTACATATACCCCCAGACACACATACATATCATAATATACCCTCAATACACACATGAACACCCACAGTACACATACATTCATAAATATACATACTTACACATACATCCCATACACTGCCACACACATACACACATACACCCCCACATATACATTCCCCCACATACACACACACACACACCACACAAACACACATATACATACCACACACACACACAACATACTACAATACAACCATACACACACTTATGTCCAAACACACATACACACACACCACCCTACCACACATATACTGCACACACACATAAACACATATACACCCACCAGCACACATACAGCACACACATACTACATCTCCCCACATACACATAAACATATACACCTCTCACACACAAACACATCCCACATACATACAGATACACACATGTGCACATACATAACACATACACACACATACACACCACCCCTCAGAAACTATAAAAATGAGTATAACTTCCCTTGCTCTTCTGGTCTTCGGCAGTGCCTATAGTCCTTCTAGTGGTTAAAGTATTCATGCTCTCAGCAGTGTGGGTGCTCACTGTGTGACTAACACTACCTGAGGTTATACTATCAAAATATAATCTCCATTTTACCTGTTAGTGTTTCCTTCTTTCCTTCCTTCTTCCTTCCTTCCTTCCTTCCTTCCTTCCTCCCTTCCTTCCTTCCTTCCTTCCTTTTTCCTTCCCCTCTTTGTCTCTGCCTCTGTTTGTCTGTCTCTGGTTGAGGAAGGTTTGTAAGTATTCATCTCAAAAAATCTTTAACAGAAAGAAGAACATTGGCTTGGATGTCTTATATAACTGAGTGGGCAAGCTGTGATTCAGAGCTCAATATGCCTAGAGTCCTCTTAGCTATTCATCATTGTCTTGGTTGCCTTTATTTTCCAACTTTCCTTGCTGCCATGGTAGAGCTGCAAGCTCACCATATGATAATGCCCAGTGTAATTTGAGGGGTACTTCCAAAGTGAAGAGTACTGGACCAGGCAGGGAACTCTTAGAATTGAGCTGATTGCTCAAAACAGATCAACCCTGGGCTGACACTCAGCTGTGATGCCATCACTGTAATGGGGATATCGAACGGGCTGCTAACCCTTGCTCCTGCACTTGGAGCTGGAATTGAGCAACTCGGAGAATATTAGAAGGGAGTAGTAGTTGTTTTCGGGAGTCAAAGACATCATGACCCCTGCAGCTGCTTTTAATGCTTTTATACTACAGAATCGAAGCTTTCATCTTGTTAAACGAACAATGTGCATCCCGTTACATATTAATTTTTGGCATCATCCAATATAATCTTATGTCATTGGAGGACTCTCAGATGCTATGGTATCCAGAGACACATGCCTTCCTTGAGTGTCACCAGTGAGAGAATGTTTACTTCTTCAGATGTAGTCTCTCGGTGCTGTGAATCAGCCTCTGCTTTTCCTGCTGCCACGTAGGGCTTGATAATAGTGCTAAGTGCTAACTTCAGACAACTTGCTTAGTTTTCACAGTAAGAGGGATGCATGGTAGGGATCTTACACAAGTTACATGTACATACATGCATGTCACGGCTAAAGATTGGTTTAAACTCTGGTTTATATGACCAGAACCTTAAATGATAATATTTTAAGCAGGTTTTTTTTTATTATTTTGATCAGAATGGTGATCTATAATAAGATTTACAGAGCCTTGCAGTCTGGTGATAGGCAACTTTAAGAAATTCAAGTATAATTTTAGCCACTAAACTTGTGTTTAAGGAAGAAGCTGTTAAATAGACAGATAGGATGGAATAAAAACAATGAATCTCTAGACTTATTGCCCTCAATTTCATAGATGATTTATGTGTAGGCTTTTGTATCTGATAATGGGCTCACACATGGAGAAAAAAGATATCTTTCTTAAATATCATTTTATCATTTTCAAACATGATGCAATCTGTTTGATAGCAGATGTGTAGCCAGGCTCCATGATTTCACCTCCCCCAGGAGCACATCATAAATGACATCCACATGGGCAGGAGAGCTGTAGCTTCTCTGGCAGAGGTGTTTTGGAAGTTGCTAAATGTTGGATTGCTTTAGGTGAGGAGCATCTGGAAGAATGAGGAGCATATGGAAGGGTCTTAGCATACATATAACACTGGATGCTCAAGCACACCAGGCTGTGCTGGGCTGCGCACTACTCTGGGGTAACAGAACTGAACTGCTACAGTCACTAATTCCAGGAGGAACAAAGAAAGGAGATGATTTCTGTGGAGTTTTGTTGGGGTTGAAGGATTTGAAGGATTTTGCAGGAGACAGCTTTAAACTGTGCTTCCATATTGCCTTAGAATTATACAAAGCCTCAGCTTTTATCTGCTTATTCTTAATGCAACCATGTGAACAATGCTTCACACAAACTAATGGTAGAGTGGGTCAAACTTCAGGGAACACGTGCCTGCTTTTCTCATGATGCACTGTCAAGGTGCGAGGACATATTTATTCATGGGGTGTCACTTGAGGTATTCATTACTTGTACTTTGTTGTTTTTGAATGGGAACCAATTCCATAATTATATATATATATATATAAAACTTTCTATACTAATAAGAGTTACCTATGTTTATAAAGATGTCCTTAGCTTTAAAGACCTGTCTAGACATTTCATCATGAAAACTATCTGGAAAATATAAATCTGGGAGAATTTTAATATCAGAAAATCAGTAGCACAGACATCATTTATATAGACAAAGTGACTTTGGTCACTTATGTTGTAAGAAACATAAAAACATCATGTATTTCATTTTTTAAAGGTGATTTCCCCCTCTCAGCCTTCTTTTACCTGTTGGAATTCAGGTAGGAATCCAAGAATGGTTATGAATGTCTTACTGAGCATCTCATTCAGCCTTTGGCCTCTGGGGATATCAGAGAGTCAGGACAGACTAACTACAGAAAACCGAGCCCTGAAGGAGGACTTGATTTTTCTCTTTGTTTTTTTCCATGAGGTCATACTCTCCCTGTCCTCTCACCAGAGTAATGTGGTTCAGTTCTGACTGAGGCAATGGACAGTGTGAGGCAATGGCTGAAGAAGTCTCTCTTTGGAGAAGATTGGGCCGCTGAGCAAACAGATAATCACAGAGATGTTTCTTTTCCTTTTTTGTCTTTATTGGATGTTACAGTGATTGGCGTTCAATTGGCCCTGCATGGATGGGGCCAAGGAAGCCAGATGCTATATCCCACTGGTAAAGACCCATACATTAGAAAACTCACCCTGTGTTCTGTATGACTCTCAACTTTTCCACAAGTTGGTGCCTTTGATGCAGGGATTCTGCATTTTCTGAGGATAATGGCTGTGTGAGAAGTGTGCATGCTCTACATTGACTAAGGACTTATTAACAGTTGGTCAAGTCTCCCAAATATATTACTGAAGGCATCCTCACCTGTGAACCTGGGATGGTTGCAATTCAGACTGTATTTATAAATGTTGATGCTACAAGAACCCACATCTATCTGAAGGGCCCAGATGTACATTACAAACTCCATCTTATGATTAACTTGCCTTCTGAATGAACTCAGCTATTTGAAAAACCCCAACTTGTTCTGGGAGCCATGTTACCCTGGTAACATCACAATTCCTCTGAGCAAATAGCCACTCTACTCCTTGTAACACAACCAATCAGTTCTTAAGGGGGAAAGTACCTAATATCTAAAGTAGATTGATTAAGCTAGCAATCATTGTTCATACCAAGGTGAAATAATTATTAGCCAATAGAAGTGCGCCAAATGAATGACAACCAATCATGTAACTGCCAAGTTGGAAAATTGCTCACCCTGCTATAGCAACTATGTTAAATAGGCAAGGCTTGTACCAGCCCAGGACCTTCCACACCTTCCACTGTGTGGGAGAGGTTGGAGGGTCCAAGCTCAAGCTTGAATAAAGACTCTATGATTTTGTATACACGTTGGGCTCCTGGTTGTCTCCGGTGATCTGTGGGGACCTCATGATCTGGACATAATATTGCCCTTAATCCCTTATTTTAAAATATGAATGTACAAATGGTGTGGTGATATTGAATTGAATATTGTTTCTCTTTACATCTAAATGTAATCATTTTAAATAAGGACAAGAATTTAACTTCTCTTTCTTCTTTAGTAGGGTCCTGCCTGGGCATTTGTATACTGTTATTATATTATCCATAAAATTTTATTTTCTCTTATTTCATAATTTTAGTAGTGTATTAATTCTTTGTGTGTATATATATGTTGGATTATCTGTGAATTTCAAAGTATGGTGGCAGAGAAGTGTGATAAAAAAGCTGTTGTTAAACCAATTGTTGGCTGGATATAATTGAAAGCCATTGCAATAAATTCTACTGATTAAAGTGAAAGGGAGAGAGTAGGGTTTTTAAAGAAACAAAAGAATAAGGGTATGACTGTGATTTTTTTCTTCTTTTTCTTAAATGGTTTCATTATGTAGCCCAAACTAGGCTGAACTGAACTTGTCTTGGCTCAGACCTTCTAGTGTTGGCACTGTAAGTGTGTACCATCATCCTCTGTTAGAGAACAGAGTGAACAGAGTTCTCTAACTCTAATTAGTTAGAGAAGAGTTAGTTTTTAGGGTCACATTCCCAGGTGGCTTAGGGTAGAATTTCCATGTGACCAATATATTTATACATATTCTGTAAGAGATAGAGTATCTCCAGGACAGAAGTGCCTGCCTCTTGCTTGACTGTACTCAGAGAGTCAGAGAGCTGGTGATGATAATTAATTCATGGCCAGATACTGACAGAGGGCAGAGAGCCAACATAGCACTGTCTAATGTCCTTCTCAGACTACAGAAACTTGTCAAAGGGCAATAGGACTCCCGAGGAGAGGGTCTCTGTAAATTGGATTATGCATGCCTTAGGAGGAGGGTAGTGAGTGTTAAATCCAAACCAATGTGTTTGTCTCTGTCAAAGAAGCTCCACAAAGCCCACAATTGCTGAGCAAAGGAAGACCCAGCCTTAAAGAGACAGTGGGTCTTGGGTATAAGCACTGTTTAACCAAGTAGGCAATGTTCTATTCCCCCACTTCACTTGCCTCCCTTTCTGTAGTTGAAACTGAGGGAAAGGAGGACTTGGAGACTGAGCACAGAAACCTTCACTTCAGCTTTTCCCTCAAGTTCAATGATGTTTGACTCAGTCCGCTGTGGTAGAGGAGGAAGATAGATCTTACCTTGAATTGAAAATGGACATGCTATCCCTAGTCATCAGGGAAATGCAAATGAAAACAACACTGAGATTCCACCTCACACCAGTCAGAATGGCTAAGATCAAAAACACAGGTGACAGTACATGTTGGTGAGGATGTGGAGAAAGTGGAACACTCCTCCACTGTTGGTGGGATTGTAAACTGGTACAACCACTATGGAAGGCAGTCTGGCGGTATCTCAGAAAATTGAACATAGCGTTACCTAGGGACCCAGCTATACCACTCCTGGGCATATACCCAAAAGAAGTTTCAACATACAACAGGAACACATGCTCCACCATGTTCATAGCAGCCTTATTTATAATAGCCAGAAGTTGGAAAGAACCCAGATGCCCTTCAACAGAAGAATGGATGCAGAAAATGTGGTACATTTATACAATGGAGTACTACTCAGCTATTAAAAACAATCAGTTCACAAAATTCCTAGGCAAATGGATGGAGCTGGAAAATATCATCTTGAGTGAGATGACCCAATCTCAAAGGAACATACATGGTATGCACTCACTGATAAGTGGATATTAGCCCAAAAGATCACAATTTCTAAGAATCTTCATATAGACCACATAAAGCTCACATAGAAGAAGGAAGACCAAAGTATGAATGCGTTGGTCCTTTTTAGAAGGAGCATCAAAAGTTTCAACCAGAACTCCCAAAGTCTAAACCACCAACCAGAGAGCACAAAGGGAGGGACTCACGCACCTGTATAGGGAATTGAGGGTGACCTTGTTAGAATCCAGTGAAAGTGGAGGGCCAAGGTCCCCAAAAGTTTGGATCCCCTACTGTGTTGGAATTCGAGAGCAGGGAGATGGGACTGGGAGGATGTTTGGAGCACACCATCACAAAAATTAGGAGGAAGGGGTAGGGGATAAGGGATTTGGGGGGAGAATGAGAAAGGAGACAACATTGAAAGGTAAATACGTATAATACCCAATAAAAACCCCACACAGATAAAGGATTTAAAAAAAAGGAAGTCTATTTATTTTAAATTAATTTCAAAAGTTTCTAGGAGATGCAAATTGGCTAAGATACTATTTTAAGCTCTCCACAAAAGAATTTAAATCTCTGTTCAATATTCTCAAGAGAGAGGTAAACCCTAACTTCCTCAACAGTTAATTGACAAAAGAGAGGTAATCTCACAAAAAGTAGAAAAAGCTATTTCTAATCGATATATCATATAGTCTGATTAATTGTCAGTGGAGCTATAAAAGTCCTTTGACAAAAGATTATTAATATAGATTTATATATCCTTAAATAAGGCCTTCATGACTCTCTGAGTGTGGAAGGAGCAACTGTTGGCGCTTCAGCCCTGATTTTACAAGAACTGTGAAAAATTGGCTTTAAAAACAAAAGAGGGGGAACGGTACCCCCTCAGAAGGAGTCCCCCTGAAATACTCTCCATCATGCCTTGTTCACTTTTCTCTCCCTAAAGCTGAAAGCTCATGGCAAATCTCTTGCTGACCATGTTGGTGACCTCGGGCACCACCAAGACCAACAAAACTTTGCCACAGATATGGGGAAGGACCCTCATACCCATAAAGGGAATGCCCCAGTCCCAGTTCCCGTATGGAGCCGAGGACTGATATGCCTGCCCAATACCACAGAAGGCACAGCTAACCGGCTACCACAAATATTAATGAAAAAAATAGATACCCTCACAAAGCCAGGCCCAATCATAAATACGATGAATAACAATTTACATCCAGGGAAGAGAAATCTCCCTGAGAATCCCCTTCTTTTTTCTTTCCAGGTAAAATTGAGTCACCCGTGATGCCTGCTATTAGAAGTCCTAACCCAGATGGACCAGAAGCCAGGAGCCTCGCCCTTACCCTCATCCCCTACCTTTTCCCACCTGCACAAGGTCCCCTGAAGCTGGGCAACTGCAAGATCCTGCTTGGCAACTGCAGATAGACTCAAAGCAGTGTACCATATCATCTGAAGAATAGCAGGGAGACCATAACTCAAGCAGTGTACCATATCTTCTGAAGAATAGCAGGTTGCAGTCCTCCTCGCCCCCACGAATAACCAGGACCCGCCGGTCGGGTCAAGTGGCACCCAGATGTGGGGCTTGAGGCACGGACCCCTCCGGACGGACCCTCATTGAGAGGATGTGAGCACGACATCAAGATTGAGCAAGACAGAGATCATCGCCCGTGACCTGTCGTCCACGGAACCAGGTTGATGCTGCCATCAAGAAGGCAGTTGAAGTTCATTACCATCAGCTGAACCATTACCATTGCAGAGGATCCAGAAGTGACTCCGCAGGAGACTGACACAGCTGTCAGCTCCCCTGCCTCCCCCTACGGTCGACCCCTAGACTTCCACGCCCCCCAGAAGGGTTCCTGGTATGCCTGGCTTTGCCCTCATTTCTCTCGCTAGAGAGCTTGGCCTCTTGATCACCACAACAAAAATTGGCTTTTTCCTAAACCAAGGCCACCCTTGATATGGCCGCTAACATTGGGGAGCCTTCCTTTATGACAATATTACACCCCAAACTGACAAATGGTTGGTAACTTGAACATTTACAAGAGACTAGGATGGCTGTGAGTTAGCCCAATGACGGGATTATTGTAGGTCCACTTCCCAGGGGCCCACCCAATGCAGCCGAAAAGGAGTGCGTGGTGCTGGGAGTGGGTGCAGCCTACATGGCCTAAGACAGGGCTCTCACCCTCCTTTCACCCACATCAGAGTCCCTTGACGTTGCCCATCGTCGACAGCCTAAAGCCTTCGACCATCGATGTGACTCGTCTCACATCAGTGTTTTGGGGTTGTGAACTTGTCTAAGACCCCCCATAATTAGACATCCAAATTCAAAACTCACATAGTTGGGATTGAACATAAGACGCCTTCTCTAACTAAACAGAGAAGGGGGAGATGCCAGAAGCCAGGACCCTCACCCTTACCCTTACCCCCTACCTTTCCCCACCTGCACAATGTCCTCTGAAGCTTGGCAACTGCAAGATCCTGCTTAGCAACTGCAGATAGACTCAAAGCAGAGTACCATGTCTTCTTAAGAATAGCAGGGAGACCATAACTCAAGCAGTGTACCATATCTTCTGAAGAACTGCAGGTAGATCATAATTCAAGGCAGTGTACCATATAGACCATGACATGTTTCAAGGCACAGGCCAAGAAGATTTTGTACTTTTCCACCACCTGGACCCTCTTACCCCCTCCCCTTGTAAAACATGCTATAAAAAAAAGCATTTCATGTTCAAAAAAAAAAAGAAATTAAAAAAAAAAAGAAAATGGAGAAGAAAAAAAAATAAAGATAACACAATTTCACAATTAAAAAAAAAAAAAAAGAAAATGGGCATGCTAATGATTTTGTTGTGTTACAGCCACTGAACTGAACTGTAACTATGTAATTAAAAGGAACTATATGAACTGTCTTTGTCATGTAAAAGTACAGTGATAAGCAATGGACACTATTGGAGATGTAGGTTTCACCTTAGGACAAAGGAAGTATTACTTTCATTAAGCAAATCTTCAGAGGTCTCTTGTAGGATGTGTTGGGGATTTCAATAATTTTCCTTAGGCCATGTAATAAGTTTGGCAGAATCATGCTCCAAGCATAGTGTTGTATTTCCTCCCATTTTTTTTTCTGGAACAGCTCACACGCATACATATGCTAACTACCTTTTCTCCTCTCAGAGAACATCCTTGTATTGAACATGCCCATATCATCATAAAGAAATTGCACCAGCTCTTTGTACTTTGGTCTTGCTGTTGCCTGTGGCTGTAGAATAAAAAGTCTGCTTCTTGCTGAAGGGATTTTAGGCTCCTTTCAAAAGCAGAAGAGCTGTTTTAAAACAGGCTTCTGTGGTTTGCAGAGAAGGTTAGAGGTGAAGATCTATTGTGTATGCTACTCTACTAATGTATCCTTTGGAGTTTAAACATTAGAAGGGACTATCTTTAAAAGATAATAAATCAGACAATAAAGAAACTTGAGTAGGCAGTGAGTCTAAAGTCCCACGATCTGCTGAAGAAAGAATGGCTGAGTAGTCAAGGTCTGGTATTAGTGTAATTTTCCCATTTATAATCACTTAATAGGATTGACTTATAATCTTACATTACTGTCATCTACTAATTTAAGAAAGTTTATCATAAGTAAAATTATTAGTCTTAAAAGATTCATAAGGTTAAGAGTTGAGCATCTTCTATTTGGAGTTTAGGCTCCCTTAAGAAAGGAACAAGTTTTCTCATGTAAATGCATTGAATTTCTTTATTAATATAACAACTATCTATGAAAAAGTAGTTTAGGACATCAGAGTTAAAATTATATTATAAATGTACTATGTATTAGTCACTAAACTAGGTTTTTTAGTAGTTGGGATTAAATTATGAATTTAGGCTCAGCATGGAATGCTTAATCCTTGCAAAAGCCCACTCTAAGTTTTAAGAATGACAAAAAAAACTCAGAATTGAAGAGAATCAAGCTGAAATGGGCATGGGTTGAGTAGTGGCTCCATAACTGAGACCTAAATGTGCACGAAAGGGTTACCCACACAGGATGCACAGCTCAATTCTGTTATGGACTTTATGAGCAAATGAATATCAGTTATTTCATTACTTATGTCTGGGATTTTGTTATCCAGTGAACTTTGATTGCTGAAAGTGTGCTAAGTATGCTGTTAAGAATGGAAAACATCCCCTTCCTCCCCTGCCTGGTCCTTTGGGCTGAGGCAGACACAGAATTGGTCTGCTCCTGTCCTGTGGAGATACTGAATCCTGAGTCATCCTAGAGGAGCCACTGCACTCAGAGCAGCCAGTAAGAACTCCATCTCACTCCCTAAGCCCCAGAGATACATCTGGTAGCCAGGGACATTCAGGACACAGCAGCTACCCAACCCCCCCCCCTCCAGAATTCCACTTCCCTTCCTCCCCTGCCTGGTCCTTTGGGCTGGGGCAGACATAGAATTGGTCTGCTCCTGTCCTGTGGAGATACTGAATCCTGAGTCATCCTACAGGAGCCACTGCACTCAGAGCAGCAGACACCAAGGTGGTTTGCCCTTGGGAGATATCGTATCCTGAGCCATCCTAGAGGATCCACTGCACCCAGAGCAGAAGGATTTCCAGATCCCATAGGTGGCCTGAGTCCCAGGAGTTCTTCCACCCAGGAGATTAGGAGCATAAGACCACAGAGACATCTGGACTCTGAGGAGCTCTGCAACAAGCAAGATAACTGGAAATACAGACTCCAGTCTTACACAGTGAGGGCAGGTAACACTAGAGTTAACCAGATGGTGAAAGGCAAACGCAAGAACATAAGCAACAGAAACCAAAGTTTTTTGACATCATCAGTACCCAGTTCTCCCAATATAGCAAGCCCTGGACACCCCATCACACCGGAAAAGCAGGATTCAGAATTAAAATCACTTCTCATGATGATGATAGAGGATTATAAGAAGGACATAAGTAACTCCCTTAAAGAAATACAGGAGAGTACAAGTAAACAGATAGAAGCCCTTAAAGAGGAATCACAGAAATCCCTTAAAGAAATGCAAGAAAACACAAAGAAGGAATTAAACAAAAACATTCAGGATCTGAAAATGGAAATAGAAACAATAAAGAAAGTTCAAAGGGAGACAACCATGGAGATAGAAAACCTAAGAAAGAGATCAGGAGTCATAGACGCAAGCATCACCAACCAAATACAAGAGATAGAAGAGAGAATCTCAAATGCAGAAGATACGGTGGAAAATATTGACACAGTTGAGAAAGAAAATACAAAATGCAAAAAACTCCTAACTCAAAACATCCCGGAAATCCAGGACACAATGAGAAGACCAAACCTAAGGATAATAGGTATAGATGAGAATGAAGAGTCCCAACTTAAAGGGCCAGTAAATATCTTCAACAAAATTATTGAGGAAAACTTCCCTAACCTAAAGAACAAGATGCCCATAAACATACAAGAAGCCTACAGAACACCAAATAGACTAGACCAGAAAAGAAATACCTCCCGTCACATAATAATCAAAACATCAGATGCACAAAACAAAGAAAAAATACTAAAAGCAGTAAGGGAAAAAGGTCAAGTAACATAAAAAGGCAGACCTATAAGAATTACACCAGACTTCTCACCAGAGACTATAAAAGCCAGAAGAGCCTGGACTGACATCATACAGACCCTAAGAGAACACAATTGCCAGCCCAGATTACTATACCCAGCAAAATTCTCAATTACTATAGATGGTGAAACCAAGATATTCCTTGACAAAACCAAATTTGCACAATATCTTCCTACAAACAAAGCACTTCAAAGGATAATTGATGGAAAACGCCAACACAAGGAGGGAAACTCCAACCTAGAAAAAGCAAGGAAGTAATCTTCCAACAACACCACAAGAAGATAACTATAGAAACATAACTCTACCTCTAATAACAAAAATAACAGGAAGCCACAATCATTTTTCCTTAATATCTCTTAACATCAATGGTCTCAATTCCCCAATAAAAAGACGCAGACTATCAGACTGGATACACAAACAGGACCCAGAATTTTGCTGCATACAGGAAACACACCTCAGTGACAAAGACAGACACTACCTCAGAATAAAAGGGTGGAAAACAATTTTCCAAGCCAATGGTCCCAAGAAACAAGCTGGAGTAGCCATTCTAATATCAAATACAATAGACTTTCATCCAAAAGTAATCAAAAAAAGATAAGGAAGGACACTTCATACTCATCAAAGGAAAAATCTACCAATGGGAACTCTCAATTCTGAACATCTATGCTCCAAATGCAAGGGCACCTACATACATAAAAAAACTTTACTAAAGCTCAAAACACACATTACACCTCACACAATAATAGTGGGGGATTTCAACACCCCACTCTCAGCAATGGACAGATCATGGAAACAGAAACTAAACCGAGACACTTTAACATTAACAGAAGTTATGAACCAAATGGACTTAACAGACATCTATAGAACATTTCATCCTAAAACAAAAGAATTACCTTTTTCTCAGCACCTCATGGTACCTTCTCAAAAATAGACCACATAATTGGTCACAAAACAAGCCTCTACAGATACAAAAAGATTGAAATAATCTCTTGCATCTTATCAGATCACCACTGACTAAGACTGGTCTTTAAAAATGACAAAACCAATGGAAAACCCACATGCACATGGAAACTGAACAACTCTCTACTCAATGATGACTTGGTCAAGGAAGAAATAAAGAAAGAAATTAAAGACTTTTTAGAATTCAATGAAAATGAGGACACATCATACCAAAACCTGTGGGACTCCATGAAGGCAGTGCTAAGAGGAAGACTCATAGTTCTAAGTGCCTACAAAAAGAAACTGGAGAGAGCACACACTAACAACTTGACAGCACAACTAAAAGCTCTAGAACAAAAAGAAGCAAATACACCCAAGAGGAGAAGAAGGCAGGAAATAATCAAACTCATGGCTGAAATCAACCAAATAGAAACAGAAAGAACAATACAAAATATCAACAAAACCAGGAGTTGGTTCTTTGAGAAAATCAACAAGATAGATAAACCCTTAGCCAGTTTAACCAGAGGGTACAGAGGCAGTATCCAAATTAATAAAATCAGAACTGAAAAGGGAGACATAACAACAGAAACTGAAGAAATTAAAAAAATCATCAGATCCTAATACAAAGGCCTATACTCAACAAAACTGGAAAACCTGGATGAAATGGACAATTTCCTAGACAGATACCATGTACCAAAGTTAAATCAGGAGCAGATAAACCATCTAAACAGTCCCTAAGGAAATAGCAGCAGTCATTAAAAGTCTCCCCACCAAAAAAAGTCCAGGACCAGATGGTTTTAGTGCAGAATTCTATCAGATCTTCAAGGAAGATCTAATGTCAATTCTCTTCAAACTATTCCACAAAATAGAAACAGAAGGAACACTACCCAATTCGTTCTATGATGCTACAATTACATTCATATCCAAACCTCACAAAGACCCAACAAAGAAAGAGAACTTCAGACCAATCTCCCTTATGAACATCGATGCAAAACTACTTAATAAAATTCTAGCGAACCGAATCCAAGAACACATCAAAACAATCATCCATCATGATCAAGTAGGTTTTATCCCCGGAATGCCGGGATGGTTCAATATTCGGAAATCCATCAATGTAATCCACTATATAAACAAACTCAAAGAAAAAAAACACATGATCATCTCACTACATGCTGAGAAAGCATTTGACAAAATTCAACATCCCTTCATGATAAAAGTCTTGGAAAGATAAGGAATTCAAGGCCCCTACCTAAACATAGTAAAAGCAATATACAGCAAACCAGTAGCCAACATCAAGCTAAATGGAGAGAAACTTGAAGCAATCTCACTAAGATCAGGGACTAGACAAGGCTGCTCACTCTCCCCCTACCTATTCAAAATAGTACTGGAAGTCCTAGCCAGAGCAATTAGAAAACAAAAAGAAGTTAAAGGGATACAAATAGGAAAGGAAGAAGTCAAAATATCACTATTTGCAGATGATATGATAGTATACTTAAGTGACCCAAAACTTCCACCAGAGAACTCCTAAACCTGATAAACAACTTCAGCAAAGTGGTTGGTTATAAAATCAACTCAAACAAATCAGTAGCCTTCCTCTACATGAAAGATAAACAGACTGAAAAAGAAATTAGGGAAATGACACCCTTCACAATAGTTGCAAATAATATAAAATACCTTGGTGTGAATCTAACCAAGCAAGTGAAAGACCTGTACGACAAGAACTTCAAGTCTCTGAAGAAAGAAATCCAAGAAGATCTCAGAAGATGGAAAGATCTCCCATGCTCATGGATTGGCAAGATTAATATAATAAAAATGGCCATCTTGCCAAAAGCAATCTACAGATTCAATGCAGTCCCCATTAAAATCTCAACTCAATTCCTCACAGAGTTAGAAAAGGAAATTCTCAAATTCATATGGAATAACAAAAAACCCAGGATAGCGAAAACTATTCTCAACAATAAAAGAACTTCTGGAGGAATCACCATCCCTGACCTCAAGCTGTACTACAGAGCAATAGTGATAAAAACTACCTGGTATTGGTACAGAGACAGGCAGGAAGATCAATGGAGTAGAATTGAAGACCCAGAAATGAACCCACACTCCTATGGTCACTTGATCTTTGACAAAGGAGCTAAAACTGTCCAGTGGAAAAAGGACAGCATTTTCAACAAATGGTGCTGGTTCAACTGGAGGACAACATGTAGAAGAATGAAAACTAATCCATTCTTATCCCCTTGTACAAAGCTCAAGTCTAAGTGGATAAAGGACCTCCACATAAAACCAGATACACTGAAACTAATAGAAGAGAAGGTGGGGAAGAGCCTCGAATACTTGGGCACAGGGGAAAAGTTCCTGAACAGAACACCAATGGCATAGATCAAGAATTGACAAATGGGACTTCATAAAATTGCAAAGTTTCTGTAAGACAAAGGACACTGTCAATAGGACAAAACGACAACCAATAAATTGGGAAAAGATCTTTACCAATCCTTCATCTGATAGAGGGCTAATATCCAATATATACAATGAACTCAAGAAATTAGACTCCAGAGAACCAAATTACCCTATTAAAAATGGGGTATAGAGCTTAACAAAGAATTTTCTACAGAAGAAACTCGAATGGCCGAGAAGCACCTAAAGAAATGTTCAGTATCCTTAGTCGTCAGGGAAATGCAAATCAAAACAACCCTGAGATTCCATCTCTCACCAGTCAGAATGACTAAGATTAAAAACTCAGGTGATAGTAGATGCTGGCGAGGGTGTGGAGAAAGAGGAATACTCCTCCATTGTTGGTGGGACTGCAAGATGGTGCAACCACTTTGGAAATCAGTGTGGCGGTTCCTCAGAAAATTGGACATAGCATTACCTGAGTATCCAGCTATACCACTCCTAGGCATATACCCAGAAGATGCTTGAACATATAACAAGGACATATGCTCAACTAAGTTCATAGTA
Source organism: Grammomys surdaster (assembly GCF_004785775.1). Taxonomy (NCBI): domain Eukaryota; kingdom Metazoa; phylum Chordata; class Mammalia; order Rodentia; family Muridae; genus Grammomys; species Grammomys surdaster. Next base: position 1,375,992 of record NW_021604678.1, read on the forward strand.
GCCTTATTTATAATAGCCAGGAGCTGGAAAGAACACAGATGTCCTTCAACTGAGGAATGGATTGAAAAAATGTGGTATATTTACACAATGGAGTATTACTCAGCTATTAAAAACAATGAATTTGAGAGGTTCCTAGGTAAATGGTTGGAACTAGAAATTATCATCCTGAGTAAAGTAAGCCAATCACAAAAGAACACACATGGTATTCACTCACTGATTATTGGATATTAGCTCAGAACCTTGAAATGTCCAAGATGCAACTCACAGGCCACATGAAGCTCATAAAGAAGGAAGACCAAGTGGGGGTGATTCGGTCCTTCTTTGGAGGAGCAACAAAATACTCAAGGGAGCAAATATGGAGACAAAGTGAGGGACAGAAACTGAAGGAGGGGCCATCTGAAGACCTTTCCACCTGAGAATCCATTCCATGTGCAGTCACCAAAGGTAGATGCTGATGTGGAAGTCAGGAGGTGCATGCTGATAAGAGCCTGATATTGATGTCTTCTCAGAGGCCTTCAAGAGTCTGACATATTCAGAGGCAGATGCTCACAACTAGCCATTGAACTGATAATGGGGTTCTCAATGGAGGAGTTAGAGTGAAGACTGAAGGAGCTGAAAGGGTTTGTGGCACCATGAGGAGAGCAACAATACCAACCAACCAGAGCTCCCAGGGTCTAAAGCACCAGCCTGGGAGCACTTAGGGAGGGATTCAGGGCTTCAGCTTAATATGTAAGAGTGGAGGGCCCTGCTGGGCATAGGTGGAATATGAGATCCTTGGTCTCATGAAGGCTGGATGCCCCAGGGGGTGGGAATTTTGAGGTTGGCTAAGTGGGAGTGGGGGAGTAGGTAGGGGTTACATTCACAGACAAGAAGGAGGAGGGGTAAGGGGATAGGGGGTTCCCGGGTGGCTGGGGGATGGGGTAAGGGGACAACATATGAAATGTAAATAAAACACCCAAAAAAAAATTAAAAAAAAAAAGAAAAAAAAAGAATGGAAAACATCATTTTGTACAGTCACTTAATGTCCCAGTATAAGTTATAAGAAGAGCAAGTCTGATTTAATGACCTAGGCTTTAGGACCCTGTGTAAATGTATCTGTAATCTTCATCTTTTACTGCTCTTCTGGACCTGACTTGTTCCTATAACAGGGCTCCTTCTCTGGGGGCTGCCCAAAATGCCACCCTTCAACCTTCATCTTGTCTCTTTGGTGGCTGGCTCAGTCATGTGATGGCCTCTGGTCATAAGAATGTGAGCAAGAGTGGGTCCATGACAATAGTTTTAGAGATGTTCCACTCAGATTCCTCTGCAAAGAGGGACTTGGAGTTGTCTGGGGATGGCCTTCATCGTCAGGTTCCTAAAGATCTGCTTCCACTGTGGAGAGGTGCCTCCCTCCTAATTATTTCAGCATCTGCTTCCAAAGCAACTCATGCTGTGCTTGATGTAGAGTCTTGAAGTCATCATCTGAGTTTTGCTTGCTCCTGTCCTGTGCTGAGTAGGTATTACTGTCTAGCTTGATTCTCAGAACAAAGACATCAACCATCACAGCCAAATTAACCTTCCTTGTCGGGAGCCGCCAGAGGTTTAGAGTATTTATTGTAGGAAGACTTGACCTTGCCAACAGTAAAATGGAGGGATTCTGTCTTAAAGCATTGCCTCCAACATGAAACAGTACTCCAGTATTAAATGTTTAGACTAACCTCTGAGGTTAATTTCTCCAGGGAATGAAGTTTTTGTCTGTCAGAACATTACATGCTTCATTATTGGAAAGTACTGGTTGAGGAGGTATGTATACATGTATGCATGAATGCCATTCAGTGGCTTTTTCTTCAACACAATATTTGGCATGTAGTAAAAATTATATGACATACTCTCACAGCAAACTCCTTGTTCCTATGCCCCGTCTTTAGCAATAATCTCTGAGCCTTAAGTGGGAAGCTATATTTTTAGAAGGAGCCTATAATATGGGACTCTACAACTCTGCACTTTGATTAGTTATGGGTTTTTTTGTAATAGTCTTCATTTGTTTAAGATTCTTTGATGATGGGTGGGGGCTGCACATATATGAGAAGGTTTGTAAGTAGGAGCCATAAATGAGATAGAACATGCTATGTTTGTCTTTCTGGGTTAGGGTTACCTCACTCAATATGCTCCTTCTTAGTTCTATCCATTTACTTTCAAAGCTTGTGATTTCATTTTTCTCTACAGATAGTATCTCAATATAAAGGGCTGGAAAAAGGTTTCCCAAGCAAATGTACCCAAGAAAGAAGCTGGAGTAGCCATTCTAATGTCTAATAAAATAGATTCTCAAAAACTGCTTCCAGACCCAAGGGTCCCTGCTCCCAGATGGCTTTGATTGGTAATAAAGAATTGCTGTACAGCCAATGGCTGGGCAGGGAGACAGAATGGGGACTTTTGAATTGTGCAGGCAAGACATTGAGGGAGACAGGGAGAAGACGAGAATCACCATGACGGGGCAGAAAAGAGAGCAGACTTAATTGCCCACCGCCATAGAAGAATCCAAGAAAGTGGCCTTTGGGGCCACTCCCCCAATTGTGTCTGGGGTAGCAGAGATGAAATATAGATTTTGAAAGATGTTAACTCAAGAATACTGGAGCAGAATGTGTGCTAGTTGCAGGCAGGTTTAGAAGTGCCCAGCCAAGGCACATCAAAATTACGTGGGGTGCACACGTCTCTCTCTCTCTCTCTCTCTCTCTCTCTCTCTCTCTCTCTCTCTCT
>NW_021604678.1:1378737-1406617 GCF_004785775.1 Grammomys surdaster
TCTCTCTCTCTCTCTCTCTCTCTCTCTCTCTCTCTCTCTCTCTCTCTCTCTCTCTCTCTCTCTGTGTGTGTGTGTGTGTGTGTGTTTGTGTGTGTTTGTGTGTGTTTGTGTATGTGTCTTTCATTTGTGAATCCAGGGAGCTCTTGGGTTGGTCCAGTGCATGTGGATGCAGCGTGCTTATGTGAGTGCAATCCACTGTGAGCCAAAGCAGTTTAACTAATTCATTGCTATATAGTCTGGCAGGAAATAATCAAGCTCAGTGCTGAAATCAATTAATTAGAAAAGAAGAGAACAATACAAAGTATCAGTAAAACCAAGAGCTAGTTCTTTGAGAAAATCAACAAGATAGAGAAACCCTTAGCCAAAATAACTAAAAGGCAGAGAGACAGTACCCAAATTAACAAAATCAGAAACAAAATGGGAGACAAAACAACAGACACTGAGGAAATTCAAAGACTCACTAGGTCTTACTTCTAAAGCCTGTGTGTACTTCACAAAATTGGAAAAACTAAATGAAATGTATGATTTTCTAGACAGATACCAATTATCAAAGCTAAATTAAAATAAGGTAATCTGAATTGTCCTATAATCCCCAAGGAAATAGAAGCAGTCATTAAAATCTCCCAATCAAAAAAAAAAAAAAAAAAAAAAGCAAGACCTGGGCCAGAGTTATACCAGACCTTCAAAAAAGAGCTAATGCCAATACTTTTCAAACTATTCCACAAATCAGAAACAGAAGGCACACTTCCAGACTCATTCTATGAGGTCACAGTCACCCTGATACATCCTTGCCAGCATGTGCTCTCTCTTGAGTTTTTGATCTTAGACTTTCTGATGGGTGTGAGGTGGAATCTCAGTGTCTTTTTGATTTGTGTTTTCCTAATGACTAAGGATGTTGAACATTTTTAAAAGTATTTCTCAGCTTTTAGAGATTCCTGTTTTGAGAATTCTCTGTTTAGCTCTATACCCATTTTTTAATAGAGTTATTTGGATTGCTGGTATCTAACTTCTTGAGTTCTTTATATATTTTGGAGAGTAGCCCTCTGTTGGATGTAAGGTTGAAGATCTTTTCCCAATCTATTGGCTGTTGCTTTGTCATATTGATGGTGTCCTTTGCCTTACAGAAGCTTTTCAGTTTCATGAGGCAGCCATTGATGTTCTTTCTGTTCAGGAAGCTGTCTCCTGTACTAAGGAGTTCAAGGTTATTCCCCACTTTGTGTTCTGTTAGATTTAGTATATCTGGTTTTACTTTGAGGTCTTTGACCCACTTGGACTTGAGTCTTGTGCAGGGTGATAAATATGGATTATTTGCATTCTTCTACATACAGACATCCAGTTAAACCAGCACCATTTGTTGAAGATGCTTTCTTTTTTCCATTGTATGGTTTTGGCTTCTTTGACAAAAATCAAGTGTCAGTAGGTGTGTCTGTCTGTGGTTCTGTGCCTAGAGCCACTGACAAATTTTCTCTATCTATCTTTGTTCTGAAACACAGGCAAGGTTCCCCACATTAATCACACAAAACTGTTTCTGAATCTATCTTAAAAACAAATAATCTCAACTTTAATTCACAAACACTGTACTCTCTATTCTAGAGTCAGCTACTTTTTTCTTTTTTTCTTTTTTTTTAAAAAAAAATTCTTTTAAATTTAATTGAACTTCCTTATATATTGACAGGTGAAACAAAAAAAAAATAAGGAAAAAGCTGTACAGATACACAGATAGAGCTATGCTCTGAATGTACATCAACCTTCTAAAACCACAGCTAGTGTGAACTAGAATTTTGGATTTGTGTTTTATTTTTATTTAATCTATGTGTAAGTATATTGTCTGTATGAATGTCTGTACCCCATGTGTATGAAATTCCCATCGAGACCAGCAAAGTGTAGAAGATCTCCTGGGACTGCAGTTACAGTTTTGAGTACCATATGGATACTGAGACTTGAACCCGGGTCCTCCAACAGCCAGTGTCTTTGACCACTCATGTATCTCTCCAGGCCCCAAGAAGGGATGTTGATTAAGCAGTCTCTCAGATTCACCTTTCACAGTTTTAGTCACTGGTTGGCAGTCATCCACAAATCGTAAGTCTTTCTGCAGAGCTAGGAATCAAACCAAGACCCTAAACAGGCTGGAAGTGTATCTCCAGCACGTCTTAGGTTTAAATTGTATCGAGTAGCATGCTGAGGTCTCATGTTGCTCCACCCCATCCTTCCCAGACACGAATCCCACCTTATTATATCATTCTCACACTTTATACAGTACCCATCCATTAGTCTGAACAGTATCACCATGCTGTGTGCAGTTATTCCTTATCTTACTTATGAAGGCCCCAGTGTACAAAAGAGCAGTGATGCTGACAGTTCCGATATGACAAAGAAGAACCATAAAGTGTGTACCTCTTCAACCAGCTGGACCCCATAGTCCCTTTTCCGTGGCTGGATGGTCACGCCTCTCCCATTCACAAGCTGCGTTAGGTCAATAGGTTGAGTTGCATCAACTCGACCTAAATCAATGAGATACTGAAGTCTCCTGAGACTCAAAGGCTGATACTGGTGCCGGAAACTATGTCCTTCATTAAATCCATATTTTGGGATTCGAATGTAAAATGGAGTCTGCCCTCCCTCAAAGCCCAGCCTCGACCGGGTTCCTCTCTGCCTTTCTCCTTTATGGCCTCTGCCACACTTCCTACCTCTTCTCCGATCTCTTGGACGTCTTTCCCGTTTTCTGGAGTTGAGACTGGGCTTCAGGTTGGATAGGCTCACTCGCGGAAAGGACCGCAGCAGGTCCAGGCTGGTCCCGCAGCTGCGCGCCGTGCCAGCCATGTTCCACTGTCTTTCAAGGACGCCCCAGCTACTTTTTTCTTTTCCTAACAAATAGCAGTTTGCGTTTCCCCACAGCCGGGGAGTTCAGCTGCAGTTTTTTGTTCAGGGTTGCCGCGCTAGGAGTCATGTGGCTCCTATCAGTGCCAATCATTCACTCACTTTCTTTAAAAAAAAAAAAATACAACTTTTACTCTCAGGTGAATAGACTTAAATTTTTAGTGAACTTGTGCCCGAAATTGGTGTGCCACTTTGTTGAAGTAATTATTTAAAATGGCCTCTGGCTCAGGCTGACTAAGCTGTAGCAGCTCTGCCTAGCCCAGCTGCCATCTTTCTCCTACAGATATACCTTAAATAAGCAGTCAGTATACCTTTGTGCTTTATTTCAGGTTTTGTGCTTTATCTCTGCCCTTTCATTCTAGAGGTTTTGACTCATACCTAGTGTTCAGGGAAGGAGTATACACAGACAATCTGAAAGACTCTGGGCATACCATTATACCATACCTTTGATCCAACCATAGTGCCAGACAGTTGTCCAGTTGTCATCAAAGTTAGGCATAAAATCTGACAGTTCACCTTGAGTCTTTTTCATCATTTATAAAGGCTTGTATATGAAACTTGAATAAAATAATTTGTTATGTTTTCTTTTGTCAACTTGAAACAACCAGGAGTCACCAGGAAAGAGGAAACCTCAGTTGAGGAATTGCCTAGAAACAGTTCAGCCTACTTGAAGTATAAGGACCCAGTCCACTCTGGATGGTGCAATTCTTAGGCAAGTAGGCTCTGATTGTGTATGAAAGGTAGCTGAGCAAAGGGAGCAAGTCAGGAAGCATTCTTTCATGAGCCTTGGCTTTTCTTGATGATGGATTGTAAACTGTAAACCAATGAACTCTTCCTTCCACCAAGCAGTGTTTAGTCACTGGTGTTTATCACAAGACCAGGAAGCAAACGAGAACAGTGAGTGTATTTTTCATCATTTAATACTATTATATATGTGGTTGCTTGTATTACAGTTATCCTGACAAAATAATTTATACAATGTCCCTTTTTTTTAATAACATGGATTCATTTTTCGTTCTTGAATGACTTGGGTTAATACTAGAGTGCTCATATATGACAGACAAGTTTTGGTGACATCGAGCCAGTGATGGGGATTCACAGTGATAACAAATCACAAGTACTGTTTCATAATCTTTTGAACTCAAGTTCTCATAGAGAGCAGTTAGGTGAGACTCACCTTGTAGGTCATCAGGCCTAGAACTGAATTGGTCCTGAGTACTTTACTGGGGTCTCTTTACCACCATTCTAATATTTGCTGTATTTCAGTGTTAATGTTTGCTAGTTGTTTAAGAATTACATGCAAAAACTTACTACCACCATACATTTTTTTAAATCCTTAGTCATTGCTATGAGATATAAATATATCAATAAAATGAGTAATATTCAGGCCATATGGTACCCATGGCATGTTTTATTTAAGCTACACATATATTGTGTGTGTGGGAAAAATGTGTCTAGTTTTCAGAAATATTTGAGGTAACTTAAAAGTTAAATAACATATTATTCATCCTTTAAAACATTTGATTAGCTCTTTGAGAATTTTGTACAATATGTTTTAATCATATTTACCCTCTCCAACTCTTACTAGACAGATCTTCCTTCTCTTTAATTGCTTATATGATGCTACACCCAAGAATAGTCTATATATTAGAAAATATCATAATATACTTATTTAGAAATCTACTTTTCTTTCTTTTACTCTTAGGTGGAAAATATTAAAATGTTTTGAAACATATATTACTTAATTTCTTAATCCACTAAAACCATTGCTATACTAAAAATGGTTGCTATATTTTTTTTTGTGAAATATTCACAGGTAAAACTGTAAGTGGACTCTGTGTACCCACTCTGTCTATCAGTAAATCTGTGTTTCGAAACTCAAAGCACTGTCATTCTCTTTGTGTGTGAAACTATAAATCTCAAGTTTCTTGTGTAAAATGTTCTCCCATAGTTGGTACATCCCTTAACCACCCCCTTGGTTATAATGTTTCCTGTTGTACTAGGTTACCTGTAATGGCTACTACTGTGTAAATGTGGAATGTTGTTACCTGTGTTGGTTGGAAAATGATGACTGTGCATGTTCAGTATAGATCCAGCTTTCAAAACATCTTGCCTAAAGAAGCGCTTGCTGACAGGAGCCTGGTATGGCGGTCCCCTGAGAGGCTCTGCCAGAACCTGACCAATACAGATGTGGATGCTCAGAGCTAACCATCAGAATGAGCAGAGGGACCACAATGGAGAAGTTAGGGGAAGGATTGTAGGAGCTAAAGGAGTTTGCAACTCCATAGGAAGAACAACAATATCAACCAACCAGACCTCCTCAAAGCTCCCAAGGACTAAACCATCAACCAAAGAGTACACATGGAGGGACCCATGACTTCAGGTGTATATGTAGCAGAGGATGGCCTTATTGGGCATCAATGCGGAGGGGAGGGCCTTAGTCCTGTGGAGACTTGATGCCCTAACATAGGGACATGCTAGGGCAGTGAGGCGGGAGTGGGTGGGTGGGTGAATGAGGTCCTTCATAGAAGCAGGAGGGAGGTATGTGATAGGGGGTTTCTGGAGGGGAAACCGAGAAGGGGGACATTTGAAATATAAATAAATAAAATAACCAATAAAAAGCAGTATGATTAAAAAAAATCTTGGCTCAGAGTAGGATTCAGAACCCTGCTATGGAAAGCCACATGGATTTTTGACTCTCACCACCTCTCATTCATTTGTCCTTCTTCTCCTGTCTTACTGCCGCTCTCCGCTTCAGCTGACGTTCTAGCATCCCACTCATTTCCACGGTTTACACCCAGCCCCTGCTCCCCTCTTATCCCCTGTTACCTACGTGGTCCTTCAGTCTAAATCAGTCTCTGTCACTTCCTGGCTCTCAGCTCTCCATGGCTTTAGTTACCCAAACTCTGAAGACCCTATCAGGCCACAGGGTGCCCTGTGGGCCTCATTACTACACTTCTCTACCATAGCAGGCCTCTTAGCTTGTGTTTTGAGTACACCGAGCTCCATCATGGCTCAGAGTGTAGTTTCTCCTCTCTGCCTTGAATATACAAACCTCTCTATATGAATGCATGTACACTCTATCCTTGAAATCACAATATAAGCTTTATATACCAGGGACTTGTTAGTTCTCTTTTCCCATCCCTGGAATTGTACCTATGCACTGGAAGTATCCCCAAAATGTGAAGCAAATGGGTCTCTTTGGGGAACTATTCACCCTCATTCTTATACCTTCCTGCCCTGGACACAGTTGAGACAGACGGTGGAGACAATTCTATTTGTGGCCGGAAGGCTGTGATCACTAGTAGTGGTAGTTGTTATTGCAAAATTATAGTACACATAGTAGTCCACTACATCAATAAAGAAGCAATGACCTGATTTATCAATGTTTTTGTGAGAAACCATGGACAAATGGCAGCAAGCAATGCCGAGGGTATCACTTCCCTGGTTCCTTTGCAGTATAATTACTAACAGTTGGTTGGCTTCATCCCTTGCCTGAAGGTGCCTGGAAGCTGTCAGGCTCAAATGGATTACTATTGCAGGCTCTTCTTATCTGTCTAGGATTCTAAACACCGTTCTCTAAAGTTACTTTATACACAGACCCCTTCATAGTTTCTTCATAAATAATTCTGCCTTGAATTCTCAGTATACGAGCTTTTTACTGTTAGGCTCCTGAGTGCTACAAATGGACTCTGGTGGGTATGAGCTTGCTAGAGGTATTGCATAAAGCTATGAGGAAGGGGCCCACACCTCTGATTCTCCATTTACCCTACCTTCAGTCTTGTTTGTGTTTCCTGATGGCTGAGCCCAGCTAAATGCAGGCTGCAGCAGTCAATGGAAAGCAAGGAATGAACTCGAGAACAAATACAAGCAGGATTTGCATAAAGGAATAGGTAGGAGGGTTGCTGCAGTGGCATGAAGACCCTATTCTTGGCGTGGAGTGGAATGAGGGACCAGGGACAGATGGACAGAGAGACAAAGGGAGGAAGACAGCTCCTCAGTGGCTTTGGTCATATTCTTTTTAAAAAAATTGGTTATGTTATTTATTTATATTTTAAATGTTGTTCCCCTTGCCTGTTTCCCCTCTGCAACCCCCATCCCATCCCCCTCCCCTGCCTCTATCATGTGCTCCCCTACCCACTCCCCCACTACCCCCTTCCCTCTCTAGCACCCCCCTACACTGGGGCATCAAACCTCCACAGGACCAAGGGCCTCCACTCTCACTGAAGCCAGATAAGGCAATCCTCTCCTACATATGCAGCTGAAGCCATGGGTCCTTCCATATGTACTCATTGGTTGGTGGTTTAGTCCCTGGGAGCTCTGGGGAGTCCAGTTAGTTGATATTGTTGCTCTTCCTATGGGGTTGCAATCCCCTTCAGCTCCTTTAGTCCTTCCCCTAACTCTTCTACTAGGGTCCCCATGCTCATTCCGATGGTTGACTGCAAGCATCCTCATCTGTATTGGTCAGGGTTTGACAGAGTCTCTTGAGGGGACAGCTATACCAGGCTACTGTCAACAAGCACTTCTTAGCATCAGCAATAGTGTCTGGGTTTGGGGTCTGCAGATGGGATGGATCCCTAGGTGGCATGGTCTCTGGATGGCCTTTCCTTCAGTCTCTGCTCCACTCTTTGTCCCTGCATTTCCTTTAGACAGGAGCAATTTTGCGTTAATATTTTTGCGATGGATGGGTGGCCCCATCCCTCATTGGGGGCTGTGCCTAACCTCTGGATATGGTCTCTGCAGGTTCATATTCTTTGAGGAGCACTTGATGCTTCATAGAAGGAAGCTGAGATGTGGCAGACACGTGCATCTGGAAAAACAAACCCATAACGTCATTCGTAGGTTGGACTGTGGTCTCAGAATTGTTGAAGCCTTGAAGATTTCAATAGAACATAGTAATCCAAGTTTTTAAGTAAAAAGGAATTCAATTTCCAAAGTTTGACAACTAGTTAAAAAGCCATATAAAATGAACTAAACTGGATTTAGTTGGAGAATGACAACTTTGAGATCCTAACCTGCATAGACTTATGAACGAGCCATAGATTACAAACTGATAGCTTACTTTTTGCACCTCTAGGTCTTTATTTTCTGTCCTTAAACTCAGAATTAGGGAATTTGATCCATTTAAAAATGTTCTGGGCTGGTGAGATGGCTCGGAGGTTAAGAGCACCAACTGCTCTTCAGGAGGTCATGAGTTCAAATCCCAGCAACCACATGGTGGCTCACAACCACCCACAATGAGATCTGATGCCCTCATATGGGTGTCTGAAGACAGCTACAGTGGGCCAGAACAAGCAGGGTCCAGGTGGTGATGGTTGTGGAGGGAGTGGGGCTGGAGAAAGAGGGAGAAGGGAAGGGGAAAAATAATTTGTAATGAAAAGTAAAGATATTCTAGAACAGGGCAATTACCATCCATGTCAGGACTGAAACTCTGTGGCTCTTCAAAATAATGCCCTATATTTACTGCTCACATTAGCTATAATGCATGGAACAACTTTAAATGTGCATGCCATATTGTTAATAAGACATCGTTTATATACTCTAGGCTCTGTGTGAGATTTTGTTGAGGACAGTGAAAAAATATTTTAATTTCAAAACAAATAAACTATGAAAATAAATGTTTGCAGTTGGAAACCCGATAACCAGAAAGTCCAAATCTCAGAACTCACATGGTTAGAAAATCTAAGCTGTAGGGACAGTTCTTACCTTAGACTGTTCTCTGTGAAGAACCTGTGTGAGGCAGTATCTAGAATTGAATGGCTGCAAGTAAAGTTGACAAATGATATTGAGATTGTATCTCTCAAGGAGCAGCCATGCCAAGGGATTGAGGCCTACGTAGAGGGGTGACCATAGTCCAACATACTGTATGCCACATCATGTATAACTTGAGCACAGGTGACCTCAAAGCCTGACGCCACAGTGACACACTTCCTCCAACAAGGCCACACCTACTCTAACAAGTCCACAACTCCTAATATTGCTACTCTCTATGGGTCAAGCATTCAAGCACGTGGGTCTACAGGGACCGTTCTTATTCAACTGACCAAATCTTTCTAAGACAAATTTAAAGGAAGTCACACAACAAGGGGGACAGGCCAGTGTTGTTCTTTCTAACTGGGATCAATGGTTCAGGGACTAGGAATGGTGGCTGTCATGACAACTCAGCAGAGTCTCTAGGCGCCCATCCTCTCTGCCTCTCTCACACAAGCTTGTGGGTATATGGTGCTGAGCTTGTAAGACAAGGCGTCTGCATTGGAGGAGTCTATGATGTGTGTCCCTCAACCCTATCAGAACAGCCCCTAAAACCTGCAAGACGGGCTGAGCAACAGCTCGCCCAGCCACGTTACAGCATAAAACATTGAAAAGATTAATTTAAATGTCAATAAAATAACCACCAGAGCTCTGATCTCCAAATAAACCTAGTTTTGTGTGTCCTATAGGTATTATATGTATGAGATTTTTTTTTTCCAGCACAGCAGATCTATCATGGAGATTTAGGTCTTATCCCTGTAGGACCTTAAAAGTAGTGTTGATCCTGCAAGTTGGGTCTTGAGAATCCTTTGGGATTCAGAATAAAGTTCCAGGTCCTTCATGTATGACATGAACTCTCTCATGTTCTCTTCTCCCTTGCCCTCCCTCCTTTCTCTTTCCCCACCCTCCTTCTTGCCCTAACATTGATCCCAGATATGAAAGCAGTGTCAAATGCTCAGTAACTAGAAGATAGTTCTCTACAGAATTTTCAAGGACGCCACAGTGAATTAGAAGATGGATGGAGTGAGTCACTTAACAAATGTTTATATGTGATGTGTCTACATCGTTCAAGCACCAATGACCCATTAGTCAACAGAGCGTTGTTTCCTCACACATTTCACCACGGGGTGTAGAAGGTGAACACACAAATGTGTAACATGCCAGAATTAACATGCTTGCATTGGCTGGTATTTTCAGCCTGATAGCATATAGAATCAAGCCTCTGGGCTGGTGGGAGGGATTATCTATATTAGGTTAGTTCAGGTGAGAAGACCCACCATAAATGGGAGCAACGACTATTGGGCTGGGGTACTGGGATGTACTGAGGCCTGCATCTTTCCAAACTCCGACATAGCTGTAGCCATTTTGTTCCATGCCTGTCAGCTATTTCATACTGTTGCTGTATTTTCATACTGTTGCCACTCACTGACACGGAAAAATAATGCCTCAGACCAAACGCCCTGTTGTGTTCTATGTGTTCTGAGGTTTGTTAATCTTAAGAAATTTGACAACCGTAAGCTCCAATTAGGACCAATCAGACTGAAGGTCAGTTAGAACTGTTCTGTCTAGCTAGCCAAAATAGCTTGAGTAAGAGCTGACCACCAGGCAGCACTTCCTGCACCTGCACATGAGCTCATTGTGGTTTTTCCTTTATAAGCCGGGCCTGAGAAATGTTCGGGCTCGTAGCCTCAGTCTCTGAATTCTTAGCTATGGCCTTGATTGATTGGTCTTAGGGTGTGCATTCTATAAACTGTGTCTGTCTCACTGAGATGGTTGTTTGTGTGGTTTGTGGGGTGACTCCTAGATCCTAGCAGAGTGAATAAAATTGAGAAAGCAAGCTGATAGCTTGCAAGCATCCATTTTCCTACTTCCTGACCATGCATACACTGAGACGAGGTGCCTCCTGCCCTTGCTGCTGTGATTTTCCCACCATGATGCTGCACTCCCCAACTGTGAAACAAAACGAACCCTTTCTCTCTTAAGTTGCTCTTGTCAAGGTTGGTTTTTTCTTTCTTTCTTTCTTTCTTTCTTTCTTTCTTTCTTTCTTTCTTTCTTTCTTTTCTTTTTTTAAAAAAATCACAGCAGCAGGAAAAGTAACATACTACTGTGAAGATAAAAAGCCTCTAAAGATGGGAGAGTGGTCACAGAGGTTCTGGTTTAAAGAGATCCATTCAAAAGCTCTCTAGACCCTTCAGAGATGAGAACAGAGTAAACTACAAAATAGGAATAAAGCAAGAAGCAGAGCTGGAGACAAGAACAGCTGTGCCAAAGCCAGAAGAAGTAACTTCTGAGCCAAAGCGAAGAGACCAGTGAAGGAGAAAAGGTTAGAGGAGAGGACCAGAGAGGGAGCAAGCACCACTAAAGCAAGGTGGGCCCAGCAGGCTTTGAAATGCTGAGGAGTGTGCGTTTTTCTGTGGTTTGTTTATTCACTTTACATTCCTCTCACATCTGCCCTCCCAGTCTCTCCCTCCCACAATCCTCCCCACCCCCTCTCTCCTCTGAGTGGATGGGGTCTGAGATGTCTGGGGTCTAGGCACATCCTCTCCCACTGAGGCCAGACAAGGCAAGGCAGCCCAGCTAGAAGAACATATCCCATGTACAGGCATCAACTTTTGGTATAGCCACCATTCCAGTTGTTCGGGACCCACAGGAAAGTAAAGTGGCACATCTGCTACATATGTGGGGAGGGGCCAGGCCAAGCCCATGTATGTTCTTTGGTTGGTGGTTCAGACTCAGAGCCCCAAGGGTCCAGGTTAGTTGACTCTCTGTTGGTCTTCCTATGGAGTTCCTATTTCCTTCGCCACACAATCCTTCCCCCTACTCTTCCATCTGAGTTGCTAAGCTCTATCCACAGTTTGGCTGTGGGTGTCTGTATCTGTCTGAGTCAGCTGGAAAGGAGTGTGCCTTTTACTTCCAGCATGCTGAAAGTTGTGAAGGAAAGAGTCATGTTCAAATACAATTCATCATTGTTGTTGCTCTGTGGAGAAGAGACTAGTGGGGAACAACAGTAGATCGTGTGAGGATAGGTTTTGTCACTGAACGCAAAGGGCATTATACAGTCAATGAATACATGGAATACTTACTGTGAACTCTTGTAGGGATGGTGGTTACAGGCATAAACAGGAAAAGGGTCTTGCTTTCAGGAAGTTTACACTTCAAAGTTACCCTTACTTTGCTTTATATAGCATTACTGTGTTTCTCACTGTCTGACCCTGATGGGTAGAGGCCTCCCTGTCCTCCTGAGGGCCAGGAGGGCCACAATGAGGATTTCACACAGGCTGTTTAAAATGGAGCAATTTTCACATTGGTGGTTCAGTTTCAGAAAAGCGTATGTAGAATTTAAATTATTTTCTTCATTTTTCAATGCCCATGTTCTTCTGCAAAAGATTCATAATGAGAGACTCTAACTTAGACTTGGAAAATCAATAGCTGGTTCTTACAATGAGTCTTGGAAAAATTTAAAGAACTATCTTAGAATGGATATATTCAGTCACAGAAATCCTTATCAAATGTACTTTTTATTTTTATGTAAAAAATTATGTCAGCTCTTGGTGATGAGATGCTGTCTGAGGCCTGACTTTAGGAAGGCGATTTCAACAAGCTCAGTTAAGGGTGAAGCTTTTTCAACAATGGGCTAGGGGTCCAGTTTTGACAAGAAACTTGTAGCTTACAATTTTGACAAGAAATTGTAGCCTACAATTTCTTTTTATTGAGGCCTTTTTTTTTTTTTTTTGAGACCAGGTTTCTCTGCATAGCCCTGGCTGTCCTGAAACTCACTCAGTAGACCAGGCTGGCCTTGAACTCCGAGTGTCTCTCCCAAGTCCTGAGATTACAGGTATGTGCTATCACTGCCCTGATTTGTTGAAGTCTTAATATGGTAAATCGGAGGTCTCAGATTTTAAGGGATATTTTATGTGCTCCAAAGTGTTTGCTTGGCCTTAAACCTTAGTTTCTATCTATAAGTACCAGTATATTATTCACTTAGACAAGATAATGGCTTTCTGAACTATATTTGGTCACACCTCAGGCTCTGAGAAGAAAAGATAAATACATTACTTACTAGTATCTGGGTAGCTCCAAAGATAAGAGCCAGGACTCTCTATTGAGAGAAAAAATGGAATAACTTCCTTTACTTTGAAGCAAGTATATAATTGAAAAGTCACTAAAGTTTAGTTTGTAGATCTCATTTTCCCTACAAGCCAAGTGTGAATCACAGCCAATAAGATTTTAAATGATGAATAAGTGTTAAAAAAAAACCATAGCACATACTTGCAACCTAGTAGGAAATTATTTACTAATAAATTATTGTGGAACTGAGAGAGTTAATTTTCACTTGTATATCAACTCCATTAGGATTGTGCTGATTCAGAGTTAATTACAGGAAAATCTGGGAGGTCCATAGCAAGGCAGGGAGGTACTACCTGTGTGGACTGGGAGGATCTTTCCTGTCTCACTGATACATTTATCATAGATGAATCTGTTTTAACTTAATTATTCTGTACTTTGGAAGTTGGATCTCATTTCTGGCTTGTGTATTCCATGTCAGTTGTGTAGTGAGTGGAGTGTACATCTCTCTGCTTCTGCCATAAGCCGTTGGTCGTGGACCCTTTCATTATCCCAGACTGACTCTGTGAGTTACTAGAAATTGCTCACTCAATACATTACTGGTTATGTCATGTGTATATATGTGTAAGTTCCTAGTGTTTCCTGGTGACTTTAGCCAGAAATAAGTAATCTCCCTAACTTCCTTTGCTTCAAAGCCCTTACTCTGATACAATAATGAAAAAGGTCTTGTTTGGTGGTTATCCATAGCCATGTGTAACAATCATTGTAAACAAGCCACATACAACTCTTTAAAAGAGTTGAGGCAGGCTTTTTTCTTTGCCATGCACAGTAGATATTTAGTGACTATTTGACATTTGGATGAATTCATGGTTTCATGATTGTGTGTGCACACTTGCATTGGTTGCACCCTTGCTTTTTATTTCCAAGGGCGATGTCTCCAATCAAAACATGCAGCTGTGTTTGGAAAGAAAGCCGCCAGTGTCTTTTCTACATATATGAAGCAGATTTTCAGTTCAAAAAATGTAGCTATTTGGAGGAATGAATTTGTTTTTTTTTTTTTTACTCTTAATTCACAGTTGGCCTAAAGAGATGAGCAGAAGTGTGCTCATCTCTTGCACACACACCAGGTGCTCTATTAGCTGCTGATGTTTCTAAGCATTTCACAGCCGTGCCGTACTTTTGACATCTCATCATAGAAAAGCCATCTCTGCTTTCCCCTTCCAGTGATTCTCTGTGTTATCTCACGGGATCGTACCTTCTCTGACCATCAACTCAACAGTAGTAATGGACAGCGATTCTGTGTTGTCAGTCTGAGCATGTGCAAAAATGTTCAAGTGGGGATATGATATTTACATCTCAAATTCATTAACATTTTCCTTAACTCCCCCAAAGACAGGCACTTCACTGTGATATGCAGATCCCAGTCATGTCACATCCACTGGTCACCTGTTCTTGTGAACAAGTGGCCTTAACTCTCACTAAGACTTAGTTTTCTTGCGTATAAAGAATCTGTGACTGTCCTTTCTAGTTTAGGTAGGTTAATGCATGTTGTTTAAATGATAAGGAGATGCTGTAGTGTTAGAGCTGACGGCTGTCAATCTAACCTCATGGCACAGGGTATGCTTTCAGTAGAGAAGCTATAGTAATAACGACCGTGGTAATGGTGACGCTTGCAAAGCTATTGATAATGGTAAGGTGACTGCAATCGTTATAGTCATTGGATAACATTTATTATCTACCTCATAATGCCTTAGGTAACTCCAGCAGCAGATTCAGTCCTCTCTGGCTTGCATTTGCAGCATAAACATTTGGTTTGCATATTTTGCCTAGAAAACAATTTGGTACAAGAATTTCCATTTCTCCCATTACCTTCTTCCATTAACTAAGAAGTGTGTTATCTTGTTTTTCTCATCCAAACATCACTTTTTAGTTTATTCTCATCAAATCTCTGTAAGCATATATTTTTCACAACCTACTTTAATACAGGTTCAACCTCCCCTCTAGCCCACCACTCACCAGAGGCAGTGGAAGAAAGGTTATTAGGACACGGGAGAAGTGGGCCTGTTTAGACATAGTTCTCTGGGGTAAAATCTAATCTTTATTGTTCTCAGTACAGTCCACTAGAAAACACTAAAAACAAATCAGCAGCTGCAGTCCAGTTCACTTGGCAGACACCATACACAAATCAATAAGGGCAGTTCAACCCTGAAGAAACCTCAAGGCATAGTGATCCTCTCGAGTCTGCAGAAGCAGCAAGAAGCTGCAGGAATTTCATGAGATGTTCTTTAGAGAGTTTCTCTCTATGAAGTCTCCACAAGTGAAGCTCAGCAACACAATGTTGTGGGGCGATGGACCGTACCACCAGACAGGAAACCTGGTAAGGTTGAATGGATTCAGGAACCCAGGCAATTCACATAATTAAGAATGATAGGCATTTAAATCTACACCTAACCAGGTTCCTGCCCTGGAACATGTGACCACAACACCCCATTGAGAGAACTGTGACAATCAGTCACATAGGGACAATACCTGAAGTCCTTCTACATGCAGATGTGGCATCCCTAACATCTCAGACCAAGCCATCAGAAAGCATCTGCCTCTAGATCCTGCCAGATGTTTATAAAATCCTATCCACAAGGAGTAAAGTGCACAAGTTATTTCACCAAAGGTCATCTGAGAGTTCCTGTCCAGGGAAGAGTACTTAGAGGCTTTTATTGCTGGATTTCCACCCAACCAGCCTGTGTGGGAATTTGACCACAGCCACTTCCTGTTTGACTTCCTGGCACAGGCTCAGAAGCAGGAGTGGCAGGGAAGAGACTGGGCAGCCCACCTTGCTTCAGCTTCCCCTCAGAGAGCTGTATCTCTTTGGCCACTCCAGCCAGGCTAGAGTACCTTCAGATTCCTGTGTACAGTGCCCACAGACAAGCAGAATGAAAGGTGAACCTTTCATTGCATGCATTCCTGGAGCACGGGGGAGTCCGTCAGTGGCCACATCCTCACAGACAAGCAAGTCTTCTCTCCCTATGCCAATAGCTTCTGTCTAATGGACGGTGGCTGGAAGTCGTCTCTCACACCATCAGGAAGTTGGCTGGCTTGATCTTCTGCAGGTCTTGTCGAGATAACCACGGGTGCTATGAGCTCATGAGTCCAGCAGCCGTGTAATATCCAGAAGACGGCATTTCGCAGCGTATCCCCTTGGTGGGGATGGAGGCTTACTGAAGACGCCCAATTCCGAGCTCACACATGGCTTTTCTTGGCATTTTTGAATAGTTGTGTATCTCTGCACTGACTGAAGTCCACTGTAAAAAGAAGCTTCTCCCACTCAGACTGAAAACACTCAGGGCAATGAGCACAAACATCTATATTTATAAAGAAATTTGACAATATGATCATTTAGCAAAATAACAACAGCAGGTTCTACCTAAGGGCCTTCCCAGCCATGAGCTTTTGACCAGGGTTAGAGTATTGGGATGAAATCCCCTCTTGTCAAGAAGGTCACCTCAAATCCCATCAGAAAGTGGTTTTGCCGCTGCTATGCCTGGACACATTTTACTGGCAAGTTGGCGGGCAGCCTACAGGGTCCGGGGCAAGGTAAGACCATTCATGTCCTTTCTCCCCAGAGTCATACAAAGCATCTTTTACCTCTATGAAACCTAGTCAGAAGGGAGGCTAAGGGTATTTCTATGTCCTACTGCCTCAAATTGTGGCATCTTCAGCAATAGGGTATTACAGTGTTGTTATGGAGGGCAACCCCAGGCAGCAGTGATGGTTTGTGTTTATGGAAAGAATGTTTTAAAAATTTGGTTACATACCTTTGGGCTCACCGCTTTGGCCTCATTACTGCCTTAGTGAGCTTGGCTTCTGAGCAGTGTAAAGCCAAGTCAATCAGAGGTGAGACTGCTGTTAATTCAGATAGGAGTTGTTACAGAAGAGTAAGAAATCGCATTTCTAGGCAGAACTCACAGTAATCCACGGTACCTTCATGTTGTCAGGCTTCCGGGGCTCCGCAGCAAAGCAGGGATAGGAAGGCTGGAACCTGAGCGTGGATGGACAAATGGATAAATCTGAGGATGTCTGACAAGAATAATAGCTTCTTTATCTCACAAGCCAGTGTCTGCTGGGCTCTGAGGCAAGGCAATTTTCTATCAATTCTGTAGTTCACAAGCTAATTAGATTTTTAAAGCTGATGTTACCTGAAGAGGTTTAAGTGTCTTTGATATTATTTTTAAATAGGTTTTCCCACCATTTTCTTTTGTGAACTAAATCTATTCTGCACTTACACAAAAACAAAAAATACCATGCTGGAAATCGGTGTGTACCTGCTTTTGTTGGAGTAGACAGTCTGCATTCAGAACCAAAGTATATTTAACCACAAAGAGACATAATTTTCTTGGTTATATGAGCCACAGCTTAAAAAAAATCAATGCTTCTATAAACTTTAATAAAAATCAGCTCAAGGCACATTTTGTGCTATTGAATTCTAACATCAGTGATTTTTTTTTTTTCCAGCAGGAAGAACTTCCAGGAGACTAATTCTGTCTGCTTTCTTTTGATGTGAACACAGTTGTCAGAATATAAAATGATCTCTTTAGGAAGAAAAAAATAAAAATGAGTACACCACCACAATGTTAAACATCTTTCAAAACCTATGGTACAGTTCAATGCCAAGAGTGAATCCTGATAACGATGTGCCAGTCCTATTGGCTCACCAATTATAATAGACACACAAGAAATTACTGAGAGGAGGAAGTATGGGGAGCCATAGAGTCCACAGGGATTCTCTGTATGTCGCCTCATGTCCCCCCCCTGTAAACTTAAACCTGCTCTAAAAATGGAGTATAGAATTCTTCTGTTACCATTGAAAGGTCACTGAATTTACCACCCTGGAACTATTGGTTTTTAAATTTATGATACAGAGTATCATTATACCCATGGTAATCCACTGGCTCTGTGATTTCTATCTCAATAGAAATATAAAATATATTAATTAAAAACTATTAACATATTAATTAAAAATTAAAAGGCATTAATTAAAACATTGAGAGATTCGTAAATACCTTTTTTTTTTCACCTCGGGGTTTCTCATCACCTTTATTTTACTGGCAATACTTTATTATGTGTAATATGCGTAATATGGCTTCCAAAAGGAAAATATTGAGTATAACATTTTTGAGAGTTCAGCTATGAAATGTTATTTTCCGAGGATGAGTACTTATCAGGCAGAGGACATTTAAAAATTAGCACCATGGGAGTCAGGTAACTGACTCTCTCAGGATGCTATTCCATCTCTCTAGGAAAAAACAGATAGTTCAAGAAGGTGTGTTGATTCTCTGTGATCACCCCATATCCAATCACCTGTCTAATTTTGTTGATTCAGGATTCATAATTGGGTTTGCTTTTCCCAAACTTTTAATGCTTTCCTCCCACTGTCCTAATTCATAGCCTGCTGATTTCATTGCTGGACAGGTCTCTCATGACAGTACTGTTATAAAGATATAGTTATCTGCTGATATACACCCAGCAAGGTTTGTTCTGTTTGGGGCAGCACTATGTTCTTCTGGGACGGACAGTCTTCCTGGGAGACAAAGCTTTTCCTATAGAGCCTGGAGAATATCTACCAAGTGGAGACAAGCAGCTCATTGGCTCTGGGAAAATGTTGACAAGGGACTTGGAGTGCTGGTTGGTTTTTCTTCTTGTCTAATTAGTAAGCTTGAGACTCAGACTCAGAAATTGGACTCTCACCTGGGCCTCTGTTTCTATAGAGTCTATTCCTTCATGTTCCCTGTCTCTAAGCAACTTGCCATATCCTGTTTGGAGAGCCAAGTCTTAGTTCTGCCACTTTCTTCAGAATGTGAACCCTGAGCTGATGTCAAAGCAGTCTTCAGATCTCCAGCTCCTTTCATCTTTGTTGACTGCAATAACTTCTTTCTTCTGGGCTGGTTCCACTCTTTGTTAGCAGTCTTCCTCAGCAGATAATTCATGGCTCTGGCATCTCTAACAACTTGGGGTATCGAAGGCAACTTCGACTTTACAGCTTCTTGTTCCAATGTCTGGGATCACACATGATCTTCTGGGCTCCGCCAAAGGGCTTGTTTCACTTCTCCAGCTCTACCCTCTGTAGCACTATAAGCTCAGGTTGATCCACTCCACTGCTGCTGCTGTTCTTGGTGACCATCTCATGGTACTGACATCTCCAATACACTGGGGTCTTCCACTGCAACTAGACTTCACCAATAGCCTCTCATAGGCTCTCTTCATGGTGCCAAGCCTCAACTCCTTTGCATGACTCCTTCAGTCCTGGGCCATCAATTGCAACTGAAGCTGCACCTCCACCAATGGCCTTCCATGACCTCTCACAGTGCCAAGTCTCAGCTGCTTTTCATGACCCCTTCATGCCTTCAAAACCAGTACCACCTGGGTGACTCTTATACACTACTGCAGCACAAGGCACAATCTTTGTTATCTCTGGAACACAGCTTCTTCCTGTTCTCAGAAAACACTTCCCAGAAGACTTCACCTCAGTGATGCTGGCTCCAGCCAACCAGCATCAGTTGTGCCAGAAGTCCCTTCTGTTTTTACACTAAAGCCAGAGCCACATGGCCAAAGCTGCTGAGTTCTGCTGCTTGCTCGAGCTAGAACATGGCTCTCTTGTTCTATTACATTATTACCAGACTTCTGTTTTCCCACTCATTCACTGCCTAAGCTTGGCTGAAACTTGTTCTTTAGATTGACCTTGAACTCGGGGATTCATATGGCTCTGTTTCCTGAATACTGTGATTAAAGGCCTGTACTATCTTACCTGGACCTAAGCTTTTCATGGCCACTATGCCTCAAGATTTCCATGTCAAGATCTAGGTCAGAAACTTGTATCTTCCAGCTCAAGATCTCGATTCTGGATTGTAGTTTATTCCAGATAGAGTCAAGTTGACAGCCAGGAATAGCCACCACAGCTGGCTCTGTAGACTAATGCAAATCACCAGGTTGTTAAACAACACACACAACAGCCTTCCAGATAAGCAGGTGTTAGTTCCTTCCACTGGGGGGGAAAAGCCTGCGTATTTAACAATTCTAGTTTCTCTAGTGAGAACATGGACTTCTTGTCCTTCTACACTGGGTGTGTTTGGGTCTGAAAAGAAAAGTCAAGATTTAGGGCAAAGCACTAGTTTTTTATGCAAAGGAACTTTAATCCAGCAACATGGCTGCTCTGGTAAGAGATCACATCTAAAGGCCTTCTAGGTCTATGTGATCTGGCTAGAACCACACACCTTTAATCCCTCTGGCTGGAATACAGACACACCCTCAGAACACATCTTTAATCCCAAACAATGAAGGTAATTTTGGTTTGTAGAAGGAAGTAGCCATGTTTGAAAGTGACACTAATTGAGGGGGCAAAGTTATGAACCAGAGAAAGATTTGACAGGATGAGACAGAGCTAGGATACACCCAACTCTCTGACAGAATGAGACAGAGCTAGGATACACCCAACTCTCATGAGAAGAGTCAGGAAAGAGAGATGATTTAAGAGAGTAACACAGAAATGAAAAAAAGGGGGAGAGAGAGAGAGAGAGAGAGAGAGAGAGAGAGAGAGAGAGAGAGAGCAGTTTTACCTTGACAGTTTAACAGACAGGTTGCAGGTAAAGACCAAAAGAGCCAGAGACTGAAAAGGGGTCAGAAGATTAGAGCAGAGTGACAGAGTTAGTTTGAGGCCAAGCAGAGCAATTCAGTCAGAAGCTGAGAGAAGCCAGTTTGAATCAGTCAGCTTGGAGTGGAGTTTGAGTCAGAACAGCTGAGTTCAACCAGCCAGTCCTAATCCAGGAAGAGCTAGAAAGGGGGACTTTATTCAACATTAGCCTCCAAGATGACAATTATATTTTGTGAATAGAAGTTACATTTACATTAGTAAGTTTTAAAACTCTAACTTATTGGTCCTTTATCAATTTCCTTCTCAGAGATTGACAAGAATTTCCCCCCTGAAATTAGAATTTAGCAGTATTAGATGCATACATTTAAAGAGTTACACCTCAGTTAGTTCTGACAAATCAATGTACACATGTAACAGCTCACATCTCTAGCACAATGTAGGCCAGTTTCATCACTGTTTATAGAACTCTCACTCTCCACTGTTTGCTGCCTGCCTCCTCCATGCAGTTATTGCTCTGATTCCTATCACAATAGAGCAGATATGTCTGTCCTTCAGTCTCATGGAAAAACCATCATTCAGGCAGAACAGTGATATTGAGAGTTATCTATGCTGTTGCATGTTTTAACAGCTTATTTTGAAAGAGATAGACATTCCTTTATACCCTTAGCAGTATCATTCTACACCTGCCACTCCATACTGAGGCTTGTAAACAATGGGTGGTAAATAAAGTCTATCTTTTAAAAATGAGAATTTACATTTAGTCTCTTAAGATTTATTCAAAAATTCATAAAACTGGTAATACTGAAATGACCCAAATCAGACCTTCTTTAAACGGTTTCATCCAAAAGCATTTTAAAGAGTTTGTCACTTCTCAACTGAAAGAACACCCTGCATGGGAAACATGATAATCTCATAAATTATCTGTTCTTCCCTGCTTCTATTACATTTTTATCATGCATTTATTTGGTGTATAAGAGGTCCTGAAACTTGTTTTGTTAGCTTGAAATATGACAGTAGAGGAATATATTAAAATCAAGAATGTTGCATAAAGCTTTGGTTTATTTCAATAAAGAATGGGAACTATCTATGTATTGATTTAAAAAAATAATTGCTTGTATTTATTTCATACTCAAATTTTAGTAAATTATTCCCTGATGTGTATAGAATAGATTTTAAATACAATGTTAATAATGCAAACACCACTGAAATATGTAGGTTGAGAATTAAAGATTTAAACAATCCTATTCTTCTTCACATCAGGTCAGCATCCAATACTCCTGGACACTAATGCCACAAAGAGTGTTATCCAATGAATGGAAATGGTTGATGTTAACCTAGTCATGGCTGTAATCCTTTGTGAAATTCTGCTACATGAATATACAATAGTTTGCTTATCTGTTCTGTAGACACACTTTTAATTGCTTGTAGTTTTTACTTATTGCAGATAAAGCTGGTAGAGCATTTATGCACAGCATTTTGTGGGCATTGTTTCTATCCCCTTTCATGAATACCCAGAGATGAAATTCTTAAGTCGCACTGTAAGTGTCTGTTTATCACGATGGAAACCTTCCGACCTGCTTCCCAAAGTAGCTTTGTCACTTTCTATTCTAGCCAGTAAGGAAGAGGGCTCTGTCTTGTCATAGCCCTTCCAGTATGGCTGCTTTTGATTTCACCCATTTTTGTATGGATAAAATTTTTGTAGGCATGGAGTGGAATTTCTTTGTGGATTTAATTAGCATTGTTTCCTAATGACTAGTCATGTTGGGTGCCTTTTCTTGTATGCAGAGACCATTAATAAGCCTTCCTCAGGTGTCTGCTGAAGGCTTCTTACTCATCATGTATCTTTGTTTTCATTGCTGGATTTTAAATGCACATGTGATCAGGAATTTGTATACATTGAGTATATTTTCACAGGCATGTCAATATTTTCTTCTAATCTGCCTTCTCACTGATGACTATGGGTAAGTTAAAGCTTTTAACGTTGATGAAGTATGTTTCTCTTTTCTTTTTTTTTTCAGAGCAAATACATTTATTTGCCCTAAGAAATCTTACTCTACTTCAAGATCAGAAATTTAATTCTTTTTTAGTTAAGAAGACACATTATTTTACTAGCTTTACAGATTTTTAACCCTCATGTTCTGGTATACAACTTCTATTCATTTAGTATTTGTTCATAGCGCAAGGTAAGAGCTGAAGTGCAGGGTCTCCTTGTCAGCCTTGAGTGATTGGCTTTTGCTATGAAAACAAGTTGGGGATGCTGCTGGTGGCAGAGGCTTGCTGAGTATGTCGAGACCTTGACACCCAGTTCCTAGCACAGAAAATGTGGGGAGAGGAGCAGAGGAAAGAATGGACTTTCAGACCAATCATTTAACAGCTGTCTATTGTGACGCTGTTTGGCTGCCCATCCGTAGTTTTATAGTAGGGAGTCATCATGTACAAGTGGACCCAAGTGGAGGGTAAAGATTAGTCGTCAGCTACTGCTTCTTATGGGACTTGAATTCAGAACAAAGAAATCACCAGAAACGTGTTGGGCGTTCTAGAGTGAAAACACACACAACTTTCCATTTCCTGATGTTCTTCCTGGGTAAAACAGCGCAGAAACTGCAAATATGATGTGGTTCCCCAGGATTTCATGATGTGTCGCAGGGTCTGCCATCTCTGCTGGCTTTACACCCATTTTATCTTCTTCCTTACCCTACAACAGAAGCTCCTTGTTCAAGTCAGTGGGCCAGTTCCAAGGCACGGTGTGGAAATATGTGTTTTAGCACTACTTGGTTCAACAGATGGAAACCCATCTACAAGGTGTTTGAGAAAAACCAGCATTGGATCTTACTCTGTAGCTTGAGAAATACAAAGGCTAAGATTATTTTCAAAATATGTATTGAAATGATGCCCTATGTGAAATAAGGTGAAAATTGTTTTGGTAAACATTTTAATAGTGAAAGTACTCTAGGGATCATTGCATCAAATATATATATATATATATATATATATATATATATATATATATATATAAAATAGCGAAGTCAGAAATATTGCTTAAAAATGAGATAAGTAGTAAATGCATTTTACATTAGTTTCCCATGGCATGGAATTTTCTGAAACCAGAAAACGAGTACCAGTTGCTCTAATTTATTAACTCAAATAGTCAGTAGTTTCCTTCTACCTTAAACTGCAATATAAACATGAGTTTAGCGAGTTTGCTTTAGTGAATATTTATGCAGGTTTTTTTTTTTTTTTAAATAGGGAGCCCGAGAAGAAATGGAATTGGATAAATGACCTCTGTGGTCCGGACGCAGGACCAATCTTGCATCTCTTCTGAGGTTGAGCCCATCTCTTGTTTGTTTTGACATTCAGAGAGATGGTACACCTCTGCCTTTCTTCGCTGTTTGCAAAAAGCTGAGGTAGTTGAAAAGCAAGGGTGACTGGCTTCCCAATGGCTTTCCGATCTGTCCTTGGTGCTGTGCAGAGCTGGATAGGCGAAGAGGATGCTCCTTGGCTTTGTGCAGAATCTTCCCCCCCCCGCCCCCCCTCCCCCGTCGCCCGCAGCGCTGAATTCGCTGATCTTGGTTGCCACGTTCCCGTTCCTTTACATTCCGAAGCCTGCTTCCCATTTTGCCAGAAAACGAGGTAGCTGTAGCCGCAGATAGACTTTTTCCTTTTTCTCTTCCCTCCTCCTACCCCTCCCTAGACCTCTCTGGGCTTTGACGTCATGTGTGCTCCTTTCAGTTGCCATAGCAACCCCATTCCCCAAGCCCTCTGTCAGTCTCCTCTGGTAGGTTCCACAATGGTACAGGCAGCCTCCCGCTGCACAATGGTTTCCAGGCAGTGAGAGGGTGATTCAGCAAGCCGCTCTCTCTTCTCTTAAGCCTCCTCGTCTCCGTTTATTTTTATGGGGGTGGGTGGTGCTTCTTATATGCTTACCCTTTTTTTTATTTTCATTTTTACAAATTTCCTTTTTCTTCCTCACTCCTCAATTCCTAGGGGCTTGAGTGAGCTAAAGATTGGGTCTTCTTGAAAATCACCTGTCTGTTATTATTTTTAAACAATCTCTACACCTCCAAAGATTCTCCTCCTTATTCCGGTTTGGAATGTGGCTAATGAAAACCCAGTAGGAAGGATTTCTGAGGCAAACAGCTGGACCAGGATCCTAGTTCTCAGGCACGGAATGGTAGGTGACTCCTTGCTCATTCTGGGTTCTAATCTGGTTTGGGAGGGTGGATGATATCTGTCATCGCTCTTGGTGGGATGGGAGAGAGCATGAGAAAGTAGGAAGTGATGGTATTAGAGAGCCGGTTTAACCAAGCGAAGCTTACTATCTCTGAGGCAGCAAGACTGGCGTTTCTCTCTGGCAAAGCATCTCTTCTCAGATAGAGGCTGAAACCTTTCTGTTTGGAGTGAAGAATTCTAGAAGGTGGGACAGACCATTATTATTATGACTTGGCAGAGTAAGAGAAACACACACGAGGGTGGAGAGAGAGGGGGGAGAGGGATAGATAGATAGATAGATAGATAGATAGATAGAGGCTGGATCTCACTTTATCTGAGAAATGCTATGGGTCTCATAAAACATTCAAAAATGTCATTAGTAAACATAAATATTTATTTCCAGACCGGTTTAACTTTAAATATTCTAGAATATAGTCATACAGTTTAGAGGTATTTACAAATATATTAGAAACTATGTTCTTCTTGTAGAAAGATCTGGAGCTAAATTTGGGCTGCAGACAGGAACAGGGACCAGCTAGGGAAAGGAGCAAACACTGGCACTGCAGCCACCTAGGTGAAGGTCCCTTTAAGAAAGTGATCTCCCAGTCAGAGCAGGCAGCATTTTTCTATGGCAAGGTTCCCAGGTATTCAGTGCTGAGATACTGTGTCCCCTAGAAATGTCAGAGCATTTTCATAAAGAAAAGAAAAAGCTGCCGTTGGAAAAGAGCGGGATGATACAGTTATCAGAATTTATGTGTTTGTTCTTCAGAGAATAAACCTCCAAATAAATCAGGTTATGATATGTGATACATATATCATATATATCATATATATATGTATATATATCATATACATATATATATTATATAGATGTTCCTTCCAACATTTAAATAGAGGGACCAAGGTGCTGCTTTGACTCCCTTTTACAGATAACTTTCAAGGGCATTGCAATTTGGCCACAGGAAGGAATGGCTTACCCCAGGACAGCAGGTTTTGGAGCAGCCACAAGGTTGTTTACATGGTCTGCTTTTGCTGCAGAGTGATGTGTCTGCGTGACAGAGATAACTTTCATGAACACAGGCTAAGTCATATGGGACAGGCCACAGCTGGGAGTCAAGGAAGGTTGCTGTTACCAGGCATTACCTGCTCAAGTCCTGCCTCTTTCTAACGCTGCTCTTGTCAATCCTGGATGGGTTTGCAGAATACTGATCAACATATTTAAAATGGTTGCGGTAGTAGCCACTTCTCTCAGAGAGGCTTCAGAAGAAGGCTGTCCTCAGGGAGCACATATGCACAGGAGCCATGCTCATGAATGAATTCACGAGCTTCCAACTCCACTTTGGAATGATGGGGATTTAGGGCTAAAGAGTGTGATGTAACAGTCTTGCTGCTTCTAGTGTGTGTTTCCTTTCTTTAAACAAACAAACAAACAAACAAACCGACCAACCTTGGTCTTACCTTTCAAATTGGCACAAGAGTATTGTTCAGTGAATCTACTTAGACCAGAAAGGATTGTCTCTTTCCTCACAATAGGACTAGAAAAGCAGATGAGAAAGATGATTTGACCTTAAGTATGAGTTTCCAGCTTCCTTATTGGCTTCTCCTTCCCTCGGGTCATTAGCAGCTTTCATTTTCAGGGCAAAATCTTTGCAGTTGTAAAGAGGCTCCTAGTGACAGGAGAGCCGAAACTACCTGGGGACTGGCAAATTCAGCTGCCTCCAGCTTCCTGCTTGCTGTCCCCCCAAAACAGCATCTGCTGGGGGAGGGGGTATGTTTGCATGCTGGAAGGGGTGATTACAAACCAATCCCACAGGGAGGGACTGAGTGTCTTCTCTCATTGTCTGGTGCATCTGCAGCTTGTACTATGGTTTCATAGTACGTGGTCAAGATGTTTCAAGGTTAAAAGAAACTGAGAGGTGATATGAATGCTATAGAACAGTGTTATTTAAATCTACAGCAAAACTTATTCACTGTCAGTGTGTGCTATAGGAATATCAGAAGCCACGGAGACTTGCCTAATGTAAGTGATCAAAGGCACATACATGTATTAAAAGTTATATTGTAGCCTCATGTAAATGACCCTGCCTCTTTGAGTATGAGCTTAACCACGAAGGCTTTCCATCTTGATGACAAGATGAAGAGCAAGTGGTTTCCTTGTTTGTTAAGCACCAGGTCAGGCGCGTTTTCTTCTTGCTCCAGAGCTGACCATAGGTCCTATCTGTAGCTAGAGGCCGGATCTGGAGTGGAATTGCTGTGAGTAAGCCAAGCAAATCTTTGGTTGCTGGTCAGAAAAATGGGCTGCTGGCAATGGCTGCAGTCAATTTGCGTGAGAAGCAAACACATCCATGCGGAGAGGGCCTCATCCCTGTCGTGCCCCCACCCCCGCTTCCTGTAAGAGTTCTTCCAAAGCTCTTGCTTGCCATGGTGTCAGTCTTGCATAGAGACGTGCAGAAGTGTCCAGTAGCGACTAGGAAGGAACACAGTGCCCTCCTTGCTGCGGGCATGCCAAGGAGCTCCCACCACACAGGCATCTGTTACTGCGCCTTCTCCTGAGCGAGGAGGGGAGGGCTTGTGGGGCGAGCGGCCTACAGACTCCCGGGAGGGAAGCTGCATCAGTCAAGGCGAACAAAATCCATTTGTCTCTTCAGCATATTGAGATTATTTACTGCATTACATAATCTTGTGTTGAGACACGGTGCTGCCGATTTGAGTAAGAGGGCTTGCTGCATATTGTTTGAGGAGAAGGAAGCTGTCCTTTAGAACAGAGCTTGTGTGTTAGTTGCTCCCTACCGGCTTTCACATTGAACTTCAACTGTTTTGAGCAGGCTAGTTTGAGTACATTTCAATCTCACGAGCTAATTAAAGTAGAGAACAGAAAGTTAAAAATCTGTATATTTTGAGGACCATTGTTTCTCTTATGTTTACCTTTTTAAATACACACACACACACACACACACACACACACATATATGGTGAATCTTGGTAAAATGAGTGGAAACACCGGGTAACACTGAAAAATCTCTGACTTGAACTTGTATGTTTGAAAGCAGTTTCCAAACACACCTATTTTCAGCTGAGGATTTTGTAGTCTAATTGACATTTTGGACCCACAACGAGCTACTTTGGCTTCTTTCACCATTCTCAGCTCTGGTGCCTCCAGCATACAAAACCCATAAAATAGTGTGCTGCTGGGGATGGAACCCCGAGCTTTGTACAGAAAAATAAATGACAGCGCGCTCCTGTGGAATTACTCTATTCACAGCTGCTCACATGCTCCGAGTGCTGTGCAGACTGAAGGTGCAGCCATGACACAGGGCCCCAGTCATGGCACAGGGC
>NW_021604678.1:1406627-1419859 GCF_004785775.1 Grammomys surdaster
CACCAGGCATGGCACAGGGCCCCAGGCATTACTAAGCAGTCTGCACAGTAAGAGATAGCATTCTACTGATCTTTCCCCGTACCCCTCCTCCCTCTTCCTCCTGAATGTCAGGAGCAAGACAAAACATAAGCAACAGAGCTTTAAAAGTGCTACTAATGCATGTCAGTGGGTTTTCCTCACAGAAATAAATCCAAGTCCTGGTGTGTGGCTAGTGACCTGCCTGGATGTACCAGATGCTTCCTAAGTCTGGGATCCTGGAGTCATTGTTCTTTTTCCGTGTGGAAATGGGAACCAAAACCATGGGAGTGTGAAGGCAGGCTCCTAGGTATACTTACTTGGCTGTGTTTATTCTGTGTCTTTAGGGGGATCTTCCCTCTTTACACCAACTACCTCACCAAACAGTGATTTTCTGTGCCTTCAGATACTGTCTTGTTCAGCCTAGCACACAGTAGGCACACTAGGCACACAATAGGTGTCTGTTAAGTGAGAAATGCTAGGCATGGAAGATGGTGAGATGGGCTTCAGCTGTTGGAGTCCATGCTCACGTGGGGAGTTGAGTTAACCAACAAGGACAGGGTAGTTTGATGGTCAGTGCAACAGGAACGAAGAAGGGGAAGATCCACTCTGCTCTAAAATGGTGATGCATGACATAGCAGACCACATTGGGATGTTAGAAGTAGATGAAAAGATGGTGGGAAAGGTATTCCTAGAAATCACTGTAACACTCTGGCCAGGGATGAGACCCTTACTTGACCAGAAAGGGAGATTATTTCAGGACAACAGCCATATTGGATAAGCCTGCGGATTGACAATAGGTAGGTAGAACAAGGAAAACTTGGCCCGGGCCTTAAGAATCCATTATAAACTAAGGCAGGCAGCAAGGATAAAGAGTGAGTTTGTAGTAAGATCAGATTACTATAGTGGCCTCTTTTGCCTCCAAACCAGCATCAGCTTAGTTTTATGTTGTAGATCCCAGAGGATTCTTCTTATTGGTGACCACATAGCCTTTCTTCTGGTGAACTCCACTGTGAAAGGAAGACTATGTGCCAGCGGAAGCTGAACTGATTGATGAATCTCAAAACTAAGTTCACAGTTAGAAGAGTAAATATCCTACCCGTTCAAATGATTAGTAACTGAGTTCCATTTTCAGATTTTACAAACTTCTAGCTGTTCAGCTATGGAGGTCACCAAAGTTTCTTGATTTGCAACAGATTCTAACAGAGGCTCTTACCTCAAATGTCCCGTGTCGTTTCCTTGCTCTCTGCCACCTGGGAAAGTGTTCTATTGTATTTGATGTTAGTATTTTGGTTTTAATCTTGAAGATGAAATTTAGTGTGGAATCTTAAAATCAAATTGAAGTATCTTTCTGCTCTGATTTTAGGCTATTGTGAGAGCACCACCAGCAGGACCATCACAGATCTTGGTTATGGCAGCTCAGGCAAGAAGCTGTTGAGCTAGACCTCTTCCCCATAGATGAGAAGCCACAGAAGCAGTGGTAAGTGAAACATCTACAACCGTTCTTTAGTGGGAAGTTGATGGTCGACATGACCCGTTTACCACATCACCACACGTCACCTCATATATGGATCTGAAGAAGCACTGCTCAAAATGGGGTCAATCTAAGCAAAAATCAGAGGAAAAGAGCATGTACGTTAATTGATGGTATGGTACTTCTAATATTGCATATAATTCTGTGGCTTTGAGATACACCACAGCAATCATCTCCGTGAGCCATCCCAGTCTACGTAGGATAGCTTCAGTTAATAACTCCATGTTGTAGAGGTTGGGTGACATTATTTTAAGTGGCCCTGTTTGTTTTCAGCATGCCACTCGATTGATTAAACTCTTTTAGTGGAAAAGTTGGTTCTGAGTTAAATTATGACTGGTTTCTTTCAGAACCAATCCTGTATGTGTCACCCCACCTCATACCCCTCACACACATCATTTAGCTCTTCAGACACACAAGAAAGAGAACTCCATTACACTTGTGGATATTTTCAGCTATAAATCCATTTGGTCAGGAAAACAACATTAAAGTTATAGTTAGTTGCTCTGCCTGCTTAGAATAATTTGAAAAAAATGTATTATTTAAAAAAAATATTAGTGTGCCCAAATACAATGTCTATAGTCAAATATGTACTGGTTTTATAGTCGCCAAAGTCAGCAGTTAGTAAGCTAAAGTCAAGAAGAGGAAGCTATGGTCTGCCAAATAGCATCTTTAAGGAACACTCTGCAGTATCGGTGCCTGGAAGACTCCATGAAAGGAAGCTGTTGGTGCTGGCAATCAATGTCTCACTTCCATTTGCCTGGTGGCTCCTTCAGAGCAAGGCTGTCCCATGCCTTAATGTGACTCCTACAGCTGCAGAAATCTGAGGAAATTAATTCTATAGTGATTCACACTATGGTTTTTACAATCTGCCAACCATCACACTGAAGATGCAAATCCAATATCCAAGATCCACTATAGTGTGCTTTACAAAAATGCGTTGTGTGTTCATTATAAAGGAAGAATCATAGATAATTGCCAATAACCAACCACTTATGATCTATAACAATGACAGTTTTATATGGTTGACTCTAATATTTTTCTGTATGTTACGTGATTAGAAGGCATGCTCTATTCCCAGGCTAAACATTTATCTATTAAGCTAACATTTAACGAGAATCCGTCGTGTAGATATACTGTTAGCTTGTTGACTAGATGGAGTTCTCTGTCTTAAAGGACTTTGCAGTTTAAAGAATGTGTCACTTATATGATGTGTTATTATCAGGACAAATATATCCTAAAGATTGTGTACTTGTGAAGTGTGTTTCGGTAGGTAGACACAGTGTTCAAAGGGATTTCAGAGAGAATCGTACAAATACAGTGAAAATTAGAAAAGGAAGATTTCATGGAAGGGATATTTTAGTGGAAGAGGTTAGCCAGAGGAAAGGCACAGTCAGTTCATGGCAGGGACACTTAGACAATCGGCTGCAAGAGTGCGTGCTTGGGAGCACCCATGCTCAGCACGGGTGGAGAGGGGCGTAGGAGACATGAGGGATGTCAGCTGAGGTGCTTAGAGTTTGCACTACAATGAAGAGCTTTGGGGATCTTAAGGCAGAGAGTGATGCGACTGGCTTATTTTAAAATTGTAGATATTTTTTCTACTAGAAGAATATATCTTCTATTATATATAATAGGATATATATTATAATTAGAAATGGAAGGTGAGGAAGACAATCATGCATCATATGTCACAGACTTCCAGCAAGCTCTGCATGCTCCAGATCACGTACCTTTCCCTCTGCAGCACAGGAATCCTACCTGTAACTTACTCCCTGTTCTTCTTTGTAGAATTTATAACCAAGTGGATCTACAATATGTACCTCAGTTTGTCTGTGCTTCAATTCCACATATTTGTCATTATAGTATATGTGTTCTTAACCCTCTGGTGATAACGTTCACACATAGAACATATTTGTGTGAGTTGGTGCATAGCATTTTATTGTAGAAATATGCCAAAATTTGCTTGTCCCTTTACTGTTGACAGACATTCAGATTGTATCACATATATCTAGAATAAATACCAAGAGAAGGAATTACTAAGTTTTGGGTTATATGTGCCTTTAATTTTAATAAATAATTCAAAAAATATTTTTAAGTTGGACACACCAATTTGTCCTCATGGCGATAGAGAAGGAGAAGCTCAGTATTTTCCTCTATATTTCATTTGCAAGTCCTTATGTTTTTCTAATCAGGTGGATGTGTAATTATACTCATATAAGTATCAATTTGCATTTTGCTGATTACTAATGATGAATATCATTGCATTTTTCTTAATGTGGCCAATTGATGTTCTTTTGTCAAGTGGCTGTTCCAGCCTTTTTAAGATTTGTCTCTCAAAGTCGTATCATTTTTGAATTCTTACTGTGTAATGGAACTACACCGAACACTTTACACACATTAATCTTCAGCTATCTCTGTGATTTACAGAGCAGGGAATGCAGAGTTTAGGAGATTAAAACCTTGCAACAGATACGCAGTGAAGAAGCAATGAATTTAGCATTTACCATGAAGTCTTCCTGACCCGAGAGTTTGTCCAGGGGCTGATTAGGCTGAGGCCAGAGGGAACACTGACAGTGTTGGTACAGGAACAAAAATGCTGATAGCATAAAGAATGGCTGATGGTGGTTACACACCAAAGGAGTAGACCTGGAAATGAACGTCATCATGGGTGAAGAGGGGGGGATGGGAAATGTTGTTCGTTTCTCTATCCATAGGGTAGGTAGATTCCATGTTAGCCATATGTATTGATTTATAGTCTTGGCATTGTTAAAGCCTCTAAGAACATATCTTATGATTGTAGTATTTAATTGGAAATGAATTAAAGCCTGTAAGGTTATAAAGTTTAGGGTTAAAAAGAGAGCACAGTGTTTATTTGTGTCAACTCTTTACTTTCTAAAGGACGTAGTATGAGTTGCTAACAGAGAGCAGGTGGCTTTTTTGAGATTACATATCACCAAGCATCATGTTAAGGATAGACACTAGGACTGCAAAAAGAAATTGTACCCTAAACGCTTTACATGTTAGTACCCTTTGGTCCAAGTCTACTATCTCTGTTAACAAGTAGGCTCTGCTATCTTTATTGAACTTACTCAAGTAGCTTAGCACCATTGTATCTTTTTGCCAATGATTCTACCAATAAAACCACCCATGTTTTATTTATTTTACAGTTATTACCGTACGACCTGCCTGCATAAGGACTCTTCATTACTCTATTGCTCATGCAATAATTCCTATTCTCCTTAAAAAGTACCACATTCTTGCTCAGTCCCATTTCAGAGGCTCCGGACACCTAATTGGAGTGTTGGGAACTCCAGTGTGTCTCAGTCCAGCCCATACTCAGGTGTCCTTTTCCTCTGTGGTTTGCTGCATTTTCTCAGTCTGACTGTATTCACTCTGCTTGTTGCTTATAGATGCCCCCAACTTACAATACATTAACTTATGGGTTTTGTTTTCCCTCACATTAATGCATATATGATGTGCATCTACTAAGAACCATGTTTCAGCAACTAAGAAATGCAGAGACAGGAGAAATAGTCTTTCATAGGGAAGAACCTTCTCAATTGCTAATCCAGTACTAAGTGGTTAGCCCTGAAATCATATATACACAAGTAACACTATACAGACTGCAAATTACATTTACACTTAGAAATATATATATATGTAATATATATGTAATTTGTATGTATGTAGGTATGCATGTGTATATATAACAATAATGAAAGAAAAAGAGATCATGAATTTGAGAGAGAACAGAGGATTACATGGGAGGAAATGATGTAATTATATTCTAATTTCAAAAACAAAAAAGTCATTAAAAAGAATCCTGCTTCAGATTTTGAGGCTTGATCTTTTGCCCAACTGGCGATGTGTTGTAGGATACTTAATTGTGATGACTGAAAGCAGCAGGAATCTGCAGATCCCAATTAGCTGCATGAGATACACAACACTCTATTATAAAATAGGCCTTGCATTGGGTGACTTGGGCAAACTGGAGGTGAATGGAAGTATCTTGAGTCCATGAGATGAGCCAAGATATGATGTTTGTAAGGTTAGGTTTATCATTGGTGCTTTTGACCTCTGAGGTAGTATTGGCTTGCAATCAGTTTGCTGGAGGGAGCATCACAGTCAGAAGAACATCTACGCTGGCCCATGCTGATTGTTTTGGTTCCTTTCCCATCACTCTGACCACAACTCCGACAGACGTGATTTAAAGGAGGAAGGGTCCATTGTAACATGGAAGGATGTTGGAAGAGTTTCAGTCATAATGTCAGAACTGTAGTTGGATTCTTCCCGTGTGTTTGGATTAGGGAGTAGAGTGGGCTGCACTGGGATGTCACCCTCAAAGGTCTTTACTAGTGATCTAACTCCTGAAGTCCAATGCGTGACGTCTAGGTGTTCTAATATATGACCTTGTGG
Source organism: Grammomys surdaster (assembly GCF_004785775.1). NCBI lineage: Eukaryota > Metazoa > Chordata > Mammalia > Rodentia > Muridae > Grammomys > Grammomys surdaster. Next base: position 1,412,590 of record NW_021604678.1, read on the forward strand.
GGGACATTCCAAACTCAAACCTTGACATCATTCTTTCAAACATTTGCTACATTAGGAAGGCACAGCATGGCCTCTTCTAGAGCTGAACATTTAGAGCAGCATCTCAGGTCTCCCTGAGACCCACTGACTTAGAATATGTATCTTAACAAGAGTCAAGTGATTTCATGCACATTAAAAATTAAGAGGTACTGTGTACATTGGCTCTAGCTCTCTTCTGGTGTCTTCTCTTAGAAGTTATCTTTTCTCTTTTCCACTTGGCATTCTTTCCCAGTTCCTTTTGAGCAATCTGAGCAGATCCCCTCACCATGTCACGACAAAGCCTTATTATGCATCCTCTTGTGACTCCGTATCAACAAGGAAGTAGTCCTAGCCAGATTTACTTACCTTTCAAGCTCCTTTGTATAGCCCAGGCACCGAGCTCATACTTGTTGAATGATTGTTTCTTGAAATATGAATAAAAAAGAGACAGACAATACCAGAAACAGACATACAGAATGGCAGATGCAGGTCCAGGAAGACTGAGGAGGAAAGTATACAGCTACAGAGAGAAATAATCAAGCTATATAAAAGCATCTGAAGTTTTATCTCCGATAGTCTGGAAAATGACTTGGAAAAATTCAGTCTCCTTTAAGTAGGTGACATGATGACTGGCATTGTTTGACACGTCGCTCAGAAGAATGGATGACTTCAATTTTGTTTTATAAGCATTGATTAATTTTGCCAAAATTCATTTTACTTTCCTAAACAAAGTGGCCACTGTTCTTTTTACTATTTGAAGGCCGTTGGAAGACCGTGTGCAGTTACTATTGGGAAGGAATATGGACTTGGGAGTATTGGGAAGGAAGTGGGTCTTGAACATGGGAGAGAGGATAGTGAAAACTGAGAAAGTGTGCCTTGTGATATGTAATCAGAGAGCATTACCAAGTTTAGCCTGGAGAAGAGAAATGGGAGTTGAGACTATGCAGTGAGGTGGCGACTGCTTTAAAATAGTTTGAAGGCTTTTGGGAGAAGTTAGAAGGTACAAGATTGTTTTTTAATTGTAAATGGAGAACAAATTGCTGAATAGACCATAGACGTTATACCCGGGAGAGCGTGTTGTTTGTGGAACTGCTTCTATGTCCTTGCTTTATGACCAATGGTAGCTTTCAGGTCCGTGTAAATGTTTGAGCATAGTCATGGTTCACAAGCTATGAAAGGCTTGTTAGGGATTTTCTTGCCCTGTATGGGAAAAGAAAGTCAATGACCTCTGAGCTGTGAGATCCTTAGGATCCCAGAATTACAGTTGCTCAGACAAGAGCAGGAACAATGAATGAAGCCACAGTAAACCTGAAGATGTCAGCTGACATCTACCTCATACCAAACACAGCTTCAAGCGCTCTGCCTACACCAGTCCATCTGGTCTCCCTGAGGGTCTTCTGAACACACTGACTTTATGAACGATGACAAGGAAGTGTAAAGTATTTAGTGACTCTCCCCAGGTTATGAAGCCAGCACTGGCAGAGTCTAGAGACTTTTACTTTGAACTGCATACATTAAAAAAAAAATCTATATGTTCTGTAGCATTAAAGATGAAAGTTGGGCCTGAACAGAGGAGCCTTAACATACTGAAGAGTTAAGTTCTGGGTAAACACAGAGACAAGGATTCCAAGGAACAATACGAAATAATTAAAGGAAGAGACACTATTCTCACAGATTTGTGGAACCAAACACCTTATAAGTGAGATAGATCAGGGACTATGCTGAAGTCTGACATTCTGAGTGCTGTTCTGTCTTGATTCTCAATAACTGTCAACTGACTGAGATGGCGAATTAAATTCTTAGAATTGTTTTAACTCAGTGAAACTGGGAGAAGTATTCTTAATGAGAGTACTTGTTTCTCCCTCCTAAATTCATTATTTATTTTATTATTAGTAGTACTATTATTAGTTTTTTGCTTTCCTTTTCTTTTTTGGGAGGAGACTTTTTTACTTGGTTATTTTGTTTATTCACTTTTCAAATGTTGTCCCCCTTCCCAGTTTCCCCTCCACAAACTCCCTAACTCTTTTCCCTTGCCCCCACCTCTATGAGGGAGCTCCACCACCCGCCTACCCACTCCTGCCCCATTGCCCTAGTATTCTCCTATGCTGGAGCATCAAGCCTCCCATAGAACCTCCCCTCCCACTGATGCCAGATAAGGCAATCCTCTCCTACATAAGCAGCTGGAGCCATGGGTCCCTCCATGTGTCCTCTTTGGTTGGTGTTTTAGTTCCTGGGAGCTCTGGGTGGTTGATATTGTTGCTCTTCCTATGGGGTTGCAATAGCTCCTCAGTCCTTCCCCTAACTCCTCTATCGGGGCCCTCGTGCTCAGTCCGAGCCTGGCTGTGTGCATCTGCATCTGTATTGGTCAGGCTCTGGCAGAACCTCTCTGGGGACAGCTATACCAGGTTCCTGTCAGCAAGCTCTTCCTGATGTCAGTAGTAGTGTCTGAGTTTGGTGTCTTCAGATGGGATGGATCCCTAGCAGTCTCTGGATGACAGGGTTTTTCTGTGTAGTTGTTCTGGCTGTCCTGGAACTCTCTTTGTAGACCAGAAATCTGTCTGCCTCTGCCTCCTGAGCACTGGGACTGAAGGCGTGTACCACCATGCTTGGCTTTCCTCCCAAGTTCATATACTAAACCTTACCTCCTAAGTTGATGTTGTCAGAAGATCTGGCCATTGGGAGATGATTAAATCAAAGGGGGTGAGTCCTCATCCTGAGAAAAATGTTCCTGTGTGAGAATCCAGGGAACAGACTAATTTCTTCTGGCAAGTGAGAGAGGCCCTGCTATGAGCCAGGACATCAAATCTGATTTGCCAGCCTGCTGAATTGCCAGCATTGTTTGTTTGTTTCACAAGCTCCCACCATATGTATATCCACTACTTATATAAGTAGTATATAAGCTACTTTGTTATGGTAGCTCAAGTGGACCAAGATTCTCCAGTTCTGCACACAATCTGGAGAGGTTTTTACACTGATTGATACTAGCTCTTAGGCTATGGGCCTCTAAGGATGGTGGATGCTGAGTCACTGAAGGTTCCTACATAATTGACACCAGATCACATGATTTACTGTTTCAGGGAAAGCTGGGTTTCCCTGCCTCATATTTAGAGAGGAAATTAGTGTCTCCAAAGCTTTCATTATCTCTCAGGGGTTTCATGAAAAATTCTTTGTATTCTGATCACCGGCTTTAGGGGAACTATTATTGAAACCACGGTTCGAGATGCTAATGAGAGTTTGTGTAACATGGGAGTTGTTTTCAAGTTCGGATTTGAAGAGTTTGGTTTATAGTCTAGTTATATTTGTTGCCAATTTATTATTTATAATCAGAATATAAAAAGTATACATGCTAAATGATTCAATGTTTTCTTTCTAGCTGTGCTTTTTGGGGGTGTAGTTTGTGGGTATCTTAAATTCTGTGACTCACTTTTAAGATCTTTCAGATTGGAATATGAACCTTGATGGTAGTGTTTTTAGAAAAATGACAGAATTTGAGACTTAACGTAATTCAACTTTGGAGTACAACTTAGTGTGTGTGAGTATATGTGTGTGCTTGTGGGTGTGTGTGAATGTGTGTGTGTCTGTGTGTGTGAGTATGTGTGACTGTGTGTATGAGTCTGTGTATGAGTGTGTGTGTGTCTGTGTGTTTATGTGTGTCTGTGTGTGTGAATCTATGTATAAGTGTGAATGTGTCTCTGTGTGTGAATATGCGTGTCTGTGTATGTGAATCTATGTGTGAGTGTGTCTCTCTGTGTGTGAGTCTGTGTGTGTGAGTCTGTGTATATGAGTGTCAGTGTGTATGTGTTTAAGTGTGAGTCTGAGTGTGTGTGTATGAGTGTGTGTGTGTGTGTGTGTGTATGGGGATGAGAGAATAACATGTGGTAGTTGGTTTTCTCATTTTCTCAGGTGTACTCTTGGGATTGAACTCAGGTCCTTAGACTTGGCAGCAATCACCTTTACCTGCAGATCCATTTTGTTGGTCTCCTGTGGCTGTGGGGGCAGACCATGAGATATTGACTAGAAAATGTGGGACTGCGTAAGGGTATCCTGGATCATGGTGGAGCAGGTGCCTAGAACCCCGAGGCTCTGCAGACTCTGGGTGGGATTCTGCGTGAGAACCGGCAGGAGTTTGGCGACCCCTAGAACCCAGGATCCTGAAAAGCAGTCAGGTCTCCATAGAATTACATAGGCCAGGCTATAGGCCTCAGGCCTTAGGGATTTACATACTAATGAAGGCCAGAGGACAGAGCAAATTAAGCATGCCTCCCCCAGATCCTCCCCCAATCCCCCTCCTTTCTCCCTCCCTATATAACTCGGGACTGCCCTGAGTTCTGGGGGGTACGCCTAGATCCATCTATCATCTGCCATGACAATAAACCTTTTTGGAACCAAGGACTTCTTTGTGTTATTGGGGCCTGTCATCGCCAAGGCCTCCAGGCCGCTGGAACCATAAGAGTTCCCCCCGAATGTGGGACCCGCCGCAGCGGTGGAAGCTCCTCTGAGGCCCCACCGCTGAGGCGGCTTTTAAATTTTCCCCACAAGAAAACAATTTAGTCTTTTAAAAATTTCTGAGTTTCCATAAATATAACCTTTCATGGGCCCATTGACTATCCTGTTTCCCAGGGCAGTCCAGGCTAGCAATATGGGATGTCTTCAGTAAGACCTCTTTTAGCCGACTGACTACCACTCACATGTAGGCATCGAATTCGGATGGAGGCACCCTCGATTTGCTAACCATCTCTGCTTCTGAACCCAACCGAGTGTGACATCTTCATTCATCCCTCTGGTTAGAGAGTGTCAATGTTTTCTATGAGAATAGACTGCCATGAAGCAAACTGAGGGTCTGGAGCACCTGGAACTGAGTATGAACTGAGGACCTCGGGTTTTGCACAGACAATATCCTCCTGTAGATTAATGACCATTCTACATTAAGATAGCCAGTGACTGCGAGCATGGCATATATAAGAAATGTTTTGTATAGGGGGAGTGAGTGCTTCAATCCTGCCTAGTATGAAGGAGTCATAAGGAAGCGAAGCTGATGCTGGCTTCTCACTGTAGTTCAGCCCTAAGTTAGTATTGTCCTGTGCAGGTCCTTGTGGAGCTGAACTTCTAAAGTGTATGAAAGGGTTATCATAGATTATTTAAACTTCTTCTTAAATATTCAAGCAGAGCATGAGACGACACCCAGTGAAGCACCATGGTGAGGGAGGTGGTGGCTGGTAAAGGGACTCTGTGGGGATGAAAAGCAGATCCTGGGCAGCTGAGAGAGGAGCAGAGTGCAGAGGGAGACTTAGAGGGTACTCAAAGATGGATTTGCCAACGTGCATTTCTTCCCTTACCCCTTTTTTTGCAATCAGTTTGGTTGTGCCCAATCCTATTCTCTCTAGTATAACCCCTGTGATAGTTCAATTACAAGAAGTCATTTTTAATTACTGAGAATTCATTATCTTTTATGACAGATAGATAGTTTAAGCAGAGCCAACTGAACTGACTCCATCCATTCCCCACATCTGTCCTTTTTCCACTAAAGGACTGGTGTACACATATGTCCATTGGCTGGTTTACTTGTGAGATTGACTTTGTAGCAGTTGCCTTCAGAAGACATGATTTCTCAGCTGTACTGGGATTCATCAACTTAGCAGGTCCAATTATTGGCATCTGACTCAGTTACAATATGCCATCAATATTAGATGCTTGCATGAAGATTAGCAGCCCCTTTCAGACACCAGATTTCTATAGCAGGGTCTCTGAAAGATGATCAAGATATAGCCTCCTTCCTCTTTCCTCCTTATAAACACACACTGTGCTGGGCACTGTAGAAATGAAGATATATTTAACTTGTCTCTGCCATAGACACATTGGTGTCAAGCTAGGCCTTTGGGGAGAGATAGGAAGTGGGAAAGCCTGTGATAAATGCCTCTCACACACAGGTAGAACAGTTTCTTTCACAGCGTTAAAGCTTGGGAAACAGTACAACCGTAAAGGACTCAGCTTCTACACAGCATTTTTAAACAGGTTCTGTGGAGTGTTGTGAACCTTCGGCTTTAAGGCACCAGGTTTCCTGGTATCTCCACACTTAGAAAAATTATTGAGCAACTGAAAGGGACCATTGGTGCTTTCCATATTAAAAATTAAACGATCAAATTTGTACATACAATTCATTGAAGAAATCAACAACAGGAAGCCCATTTTATTTATTTTTCTCATGTGGAATGAAGACCACATGAGAAAAAAAGTGGATTGTTTTACATTTCCTGCAAATCTGTTTAATAACTGGTTTAACAAAAGCCAGTGGAGTCCTCTTGACTGCTCAGCAATCTGCTGTCTTTGAGTCATCGCCCATGCTGTCTCTGTGAAGTGGCTGCACACTTGCAAGAGAAGGAGCATGACAGTGTTGAGCCCTGAACTCAGAAGATGTGGCTTGGAATAGTTTGGGTGAGCCCTGAGAATGTCTTAGGATTCTAGGGCACCAGACTACTACGTTCACAAAGAAGCAAGCACTCCACCACAACTGTGAACGTGTTTGTTACAGTTTCCTCTTGGACTGCCACTCAAAGATGGGTGTGGTAAAGCCTGGGTCCTGGGAAGGTGCTGTTTAGGAGTGAGAGGTAATGCTTAGTAAGAAAAAGGTCTTCCAAGTATTTGAAGGGGTGGTGGGACCCTGGCCCTTCCTCTTTCTTCATGGCCATTGAATGAGTGCTTTTGCTTCCATGCTTGCCCCTGGTGTGAGGTGCTGTCACTATCACAAAGCAGAAGGGCTCATCCATCCAAGGTTGAGACCTCCCAAACTGTGAGTGAAATATTTCCTCATTCCCTTTGTCTATGAACAGTATCGTTGGGCTGAGGCAGCAGATGGTGGACTAACAGTATTTTTGGTGATACCAAAGTTAGAAAAACAGTTTCTGGGAAGAGGAACAGAATGTACAAGAAGCAGAGTGAGTTTGGAATTCAGAAGTTTAGGCTTGCATGACCTATACAGAAGGAGACAACAGTCAGGGCCCTGGCTGTGGAGATAAGTGAATCTGGGTGGAGGGAATCTTGGATGGGCTGTGAAGGATCTGGGTTTGTTTTCATAGATGATGGGTTGCTGTGGTCTTCTGAGCAAGTTTAAGAAAGTCATTCTGTCAACAACACTGTGTGTGGCTGGAGATGGAGGGATGTGGTGTGTGTGTGTGTGTGTGTGATGTGTGTGGTGTGTGTGGTGTGTGGTGTGTGTGTGTATGTGATGTGTATGGTGTGTGTGGTGTGTGGTGTG
>NW_021604678.1:1419869-1441883 GCF_004785775.1 Grammomys surdaster
GTGTATGGTGTGTGTGGTGTGTGGTGTGGTGTGTGTGTGTGTGTGTGTGTGCGTGTTACCAGGAGGCAGGGTAAGCAGTTCCTGGAGGAAGACTGAATCCAGAGGGAAAGTTTGTGGAGAGGACCCAGTACATGAAAAGCCTCATGTTTGTGAACCACATTTCAGGTGGTTCAGAGGAAGAAGCTGGAAGTCACGGTGAGAACAACTGGCTTCCTCATGACTTCCTTCTAGGCTCAGTCAGTCTTGCTTAGCTGCTATCGGCTGGCTCTGGGGCTTTGTATTCTTTCTATACACCATGTAGAACTGGACTGTTTGCCCATGTGTGTCACAGGAGTGTGTGCAATGATTAATAAGCTCTTTGACAGAAAGTCACTTTATTAAACTAAGCCATCAATAATAAAAATGCAAATGTTTGCCAGGTGCTTTTGCTCCTGTGTTGAAGGCTGCTGTGTAAACATGGGACTGTTGCCACTGTTGATAACGGTAGTCATTACCACAAAATGCCTACACAGCAAGCCGGAGCCTAGTCATTTCCAAAGAGGGAAGATGGAGCCAAGCATGAAAGTCCATTACGTTCTGTTTGTTATGAAGCTTTCTGGATGGCAAGGAGTTGTCCAGTTAGTAGAGATGGCATTTTCATAGTATTGAAGCATCAGTATATCGGATTATTTGTCAGGCATTCTATACCTACCACAGATGTGCCCTGACTCTTCCCGAGTACAGGAAGAGTGACATCGCTGTGTCCCATGTTCTTGTCACTGTTGCTTGGGTCCATTAATTTAATCTATTGTGCATAGCATGTCAGTCAAGTCTGGAGCTTAATTCCCATCACTTTAAGAGATCCCGGTGACATCACAGCTTCTGAAGCTTCAGTGTCCTCACATGTGTGGCTGTGCTAGTGACGTTCTCAGAGTTGCATGAGAACAATGAGCACAATGCCTGTACTGCCCACTGTGCCTTGATGCTGGGCTTTCACACTGTCTCTCAATGCGGCCCAGTGGTCGCTTTTTATTACGTATATCATTGAGATGTTTTCCTCTTTTTGCAGAATCTTATTTGTGTGGGAGTGTGAGTATGCACGCATGTGCATGTGTGTGTGTGTATTTGTGTGGTATGTGAGTGTGTACATGTGTGCATTTGTGTATGTATGTGTGCATGTGTATGTGCATGTACATGTGTATATGTATACATGTGTGTTTGTATATATGTGTGTATGTGTGCATATGTATGTGTGTGCATGTGTGTATATGTGTATATATACACACACACATATATATATGTATACGTATTATATATATATACATACATATGTGTGTATATATATGGATTCTGTATTAATTAGTGGTTAACTCAGGACCTCATAATTGAACATCAACATTCTGTAGAATCAATGCAGATTCTTAAATTTTATTTATCTTTTCATGTGTTCTGGTTGGGGTTTTAAAAATTATCCAGGGTTGGAGAGATGGCTCAGGGATTAAGAGCACTGACTGCTCTTCCAAAGGTCCTGAGTTCAATTCCCAGCAACCACATTGTGGCTCACAACCATCTGAAATGGAATCCGATGCCCTCTTCTGGTGTATCTGAAGACAGTGACAATGTACTCACATATATAAAATAAATACATAAATCTTAGGAACAAGTGGCCAGCCAGGTGATGGTGGTGCTCATCTTTAAAAAGAAAAAAAAATATCCAGTAAAGGCAAAGAAATGCTTGTTTCTGCCATGAATATAGGGGGCCCAGTAACTTCATAGGGACCAGTTACCCTTCCTATAGCACATTTCCACAAAATTGCTCTATGAAGAAAATTTGCTTGTACCTGCTTTTAAAAACTATTCTTATTAATTATTTGAGAATTTCATCCAAAATATTGATATAGTCACCTCCCTAACTCCTTCCAGATCCCTCAACTCCCTACCCACCCAACTTTTCATTCTCCTTCTCTGTTTTTGAAAACCCATTTAGTCCAATCTGTATTGCCCAACTGCTCTTGACTATGGCACTCACTGTATGGTGCATTCAACCTATGGTTAAAACAAAAACTAATTTCTCCCTTTCCAGCAGCTATCAAGTGCCACTGGATCCTCAGATAGTGAGGGAACCTGCTTTTTTGAGTCTTGTAATTTTTTTTTTTGGAAAATCCATAACAGTATGCCTTCATATTGATCAAGTTTCTCTAAAATGTTGGAAGGACCTATGCAATGACTGGTCCACCTAGCTCTCCATGGGACATACACCACATCCTTGGTATGTAACATGGAGGATTGGTAGGGCTAGGCTTCTAACAACCTTAGTTCTGCTTACCAAGCCAAGGCTCATTTTCCTAGTCTGTACAACGACTATAAGAGCTGACGAGTTCTGCCAGTGAGTGTCCTGAGCACCCTATCAGTCATTAGCTATTAGGCACTGAGAAGTGATATTCTTGCATTCTTGTGGGTTTTGGCTGAATGCCTCCTTGACAGATTCTCCTTTGCAGCAGCTGTATGGTGAGTCTGGATTACCTCTAACTTCTTGGGGACAGGAAGGTTTGCTTTCTATGAAAAATTGATCCCTCTTTGTTAATAGTAAATCACATCCTTTCCAAATTATCTAAGATGGAATGAAAATGGCTACTAAAAACAATGGGTAGTAAAAGTGGCAAGATGATTGAATAGGAATGCTAATCAGAAACATTAGCTCCAAGAAACGTCCTCCAAGGCTCATGAGTTCACTATTTCTCTTAATCACTCTGGCTCTGAGACTGTTGAGATGAACCTTGAGGAGGGAGTGCTCTCAGTAAATTGTGATCCCGTCTCTGGTAGCAGTTCATAGATCAGAATCCAGGAACTCACCTTCCTTTTCCTTTTTGTATGAGAAGAACATATTGTGACCACATTCTAGATGTATAATCTCGGCCACGTTACCTAACACTTTCCTCCCATTTTCATTTTCTTTCATTTTTATTTGTAGAATAGGAACATTAATTGTATACTTTCAGAAAGGCTGCTGTGAGAATTAATTGAAGAAAGAGATATACATTTTTAGGATAATGCTTGGCAAAGAGAAAAGATCTGAAACTTAATGTCATGTATTATCATAGATTTGAGACATTTTGGGTCTGACTTGATTACTGTTTAAATCTCATCCTTCCTAATGCTGCCACCCTTTAAACAGTTCCTCATGTTGCAGTGACCCACAACCATAAAATTATTTTTGTTGCTACTTCATAACTGTAATTTTGCTACTATTATGGATTATAATATAAATATTTGATAGGCAAATGGCCTTAGGTGACCCCGTGAAAGGGCCGTTCAAGCCCAAGGAGGTTGTGAGCTACAGGTAGAGAACCACTGGTCTAAATCATTTGCTGCCTTGAAAATTCAGTGTCCTTTGTGATCTTTCTGTAAAATTGGAAATAATTTTACAAGTAGTAGTAATAGTGTCTTCTTCACCGCCTTCATAGAAGTTGGAGAGTGCTTGGCCTAATTTCTCATGGAATTATTAGATAATTTTGGAATCCTGATAGCTGATTGTTATGTAGTAGTTAGAAAAACAAACGCTTATAGAATTTACTCTGAGCCAGGTGATATCTGAGTATATCACATGTGTGGCCTCATTTGTGTCTCACCAAGCCCCGCCTGTGGGCACAGTGCCCACCTTGTCTTTATTTTATAGATGACTAAGTTTAGGCACAGAAGAAGGGAAGGTCCAAAGCATTGGGGGTGGGGTGGTAGAAAAGGATTCGTGCTGCCTTGCTCAGTGAAAATAATGACCAGATCTGGCTGTAATATTTGAAGAATGTAATCTGACTGTTAGGCTAATGACCAAGGCTTTGGTTGTAACCTGTCCTCTTCTAGTCCCTAACAGCAGGGGTCTTTAAAATGAAGAGTTCCTAGTAACATCAAAGAACTGAAGCTGAGAGGCAAGTGTGTATGGCAGGAAGTACTCCAGCTTTCCTTCAAGACAAAAGGCTGGTGTAGGGGAAAGGGTTGGGCCACAGGGTTTGAACCATCTCCTCCAGTCCTGTTTAGTTTCAAACTCTTCTCCTCTTTCCTGCTGCTTCCCTTAGTCACCCTAAGACCTGAGATGCTAGGAAGTTGGACAGGCTTACTGTGATCGTAGATGTCTTCTTTCTGGGGCTCCTTCTACCCCCGTAATAGGGTGGTGCCCCATCCCAACACAAAGTGCCCTCACTAGAGGTGTTGAAGATCAGAATCACGTTTCTCAAATTGCTTCTATTGTACAAAGTAATCAAACTTAAAAAAAAAAACCCTCTCAAACGTATCGTTATCATTCTTGTTTGTCTGATGGGAGGCAGCAGGTATGTGTATGTCATGGTGTACACATAGAAGACAACTTTGTGGAACCAGTTATCTCTTTCCACTTTTACATGGGTTCCAGGCTGGAACTCAGGTAATCAGGCTTTATAGGCGCATTTATTGGATCAGCCATAGCTCCTGGCAACAGTTTTAAACATTATTTATTTAATATTTATTTATGTATGTGTAACTGTTTTGCTTGCATGTGAATGTCTGGTACTATGGTGGAGGTCAGAAAAGGTCAACGAGTCACTTGGAAGTGGAGTTGCACCTGGTTGTAAGCTGCTGTGTGATGAGAATCGAACCCTTGTCTTCTGCAAGAGCCGTGGCTCTTAAGCACTCAGCCTTTTCCCCAGCCACCAGCCAACATTTTTAAGCCTTAGTTTCTTTATCTAGGAAATGGGTGTGTAAAACAAACCTCATAATTGTTGAGATGATTATGTGTAAAACATTCGCAGTGTCTTCCTGGAGCAGAGAATTAAATTTCATCATTATTATTATAATATTAGCGCTCTGAGAAAGATTGGTTCGGTGTGGGTCATTACGAAGCAGGTTCATTACAGGAATAACAACAGATACAGTTGCAATCATGCAGGTGCTCTAGGGTGCTTTTCAATATAATAAAGTAAACTGGTTTCAGTTTCGTCCTCATTAACATGGGTGCTCCTGGGTGAGTCCTAGGCGTGGGGGGAGCGAGCTGCGGAGCCCAGAGGCACAGGAAAGACATGTGTCTATGAATGCAGTCTGCGTTTATTTGTATGAGCGAAATGATGTATGTTAGTGTGCTTTGGAATGTGCACACCTCTAAGATATTGTTTTAAAACTATCAATAGGAAATCCAAAAAGAAGAGAAAGTTTCATCATGGAAGTTGTGGAGAACAGGAGGGTTTTGACTAGATTGGAGGAATCTGAGACTTGAGTTGAAAAGGTAGAAAAAGACAGATATTGAAAAAAACCTCATATATTCTTAAAATAAAGTGATAAGTCTTATAGTATTGGGAGTATCTGGTATTTATGGAGAAAAACAATGAGGCCCCAAGTGTTTATAGAGGATTCTGAATGATACTCAGTGTCTTAGAGTTTCTATTGCTGTGAAGAGACACCATGACCATGGCAACTCTTATAAAAGAAAACATTTAATTGGATCCCACTTACAAGTTCAGAGGTTAGTCCATTATCATGGCTGCAAGCATGCGGGCAGATATGGTGCTGGGAGGAGGAGCTGAGAGTTCTACACCTGGATCTGCAGGCACTAGGAAGATAGAGTGAGCCACTAGGCCAGGCTTGAGCTTCAGAAATCTCAAAGCAAGTGACACACTTCCTCCAACAAGGCCAAACCTACTCAAAAAAAGGCCACGCTTCCAACAATGTCACTCTATGAACCTACAGCCGCCATTTTCATTCAGACCACCATACTTGATCTACCTTGTCTCATCCCCAGCATCAGTGCTCACCTTTCCTGGTAATTAGCAACCTTTTAACTTCCTGTGTATGGCATAGCAGCCGTGGATTAACTAAATTTCCCCATCCCTGATTTGGACCCAAGCATTGATGAGGTAACTATTTGTTCTCATATAGTCTCCTATGTATACACTGGTCATGGAGAATCTACTGTATTAGAGGCCTAAAGCTTCCAGCACTTTCTGTTTCTCCATTTTCCCTCTGTGAGTAGTCAGTTTGTTCCTCACGATATCTAAAACCAGAAGATATCCATGTAGGTCAGTGTGGATAGAAATCTTGGCAGTTTCTAAGGAGGCCATATGAAGACATTTCAGCAAGACAGATGCTCAAGGTGATGTCATTAGTGCAATAAGCCATTTCCAAGTTGAATCTATGGTTATAATTTTTAGTGTCTTAAACTGCCGTGCAAAGGTGTGAGTAACCAACCAACACGGATTTCATTTATTCATTCAATGATTATTCACTACATTCCAGCTCTACTCCAGCTGCTCTAACTGTACACAGTAACGAAAATGATGAGTTCAAAATCACTTCATAGAGCTGGCGTCACGGGGGAAAGAGACTGATCAACTGGATCAGTGGGTAAAAAAGGTTGCATATTATAATGCCAGAATGATTAGGGAGAACATCAAACAAGAATGTAAAGCAAGGAGTATACAGAGTTACAGTTGCAGGTGAGAAGAGCCCTGCTCCTCTCTGGATGGCGTTAAAGACCTCATCTGACATAACCTTAGAGGCATGCGTTTCTTCTCCTTAGACATTTGTGTCTTCCTAAGATGCATGGCTGAAAAAAATAAAAAGCACTTTGTGGATAAATTTAGCCTTTATTAATGGTATTAATATTAAACAAAAATTTCAAGAATCACTTGGTGGAAAAAAGTGAAAATTTCAGACTTAAGTTGACAAGATGGAATTCTGTGAAATATCAGGTCTCCAGCAGGTAAGACCAAGCCTAGAGTTATCACAATGGGTTCTTTCCAGTACACACAACAATGCCAAGATAAAAGAAACAATTTAACCTTTTAAACTTATTTCTCTCCTATAAAATTGATTCTGCTCTTACTTAAAAATGATCTGACATTAATTTATAGAAGCACTTTCTTGTTCTAGTTATTTTCTAAAGGTTATTGTGCGACATTTTCTTGTTCGCCCATCTATTATTTGGCCTCACACTTATTTTAACACAAATTGCACTTTTCTTTTTAGATAAAAAACAATCTTTTGATTATGCTGTGAGTTCCTCTGGCTTATTTACAGTTCAGGGGCATATTTCTGACATTACATGAGCAATAGACATTTCTGAGCAGTAGAGTGTTTGATCCTTTTGTTCTGAGAAGGAAAGTAGAGTAAAGTATATAGGAAGGAGGAGAAAGTGAGAGAAAGCAAGAAGATAAAAAGCAGCTGGGAGCGTGGTTCATGCTTGGAATCTCAGTACTCAGGAAGCTAAGGCAGGAGGATTACAATGAACCCAAGGACAGCCTGAGCTGCATAGGCTTGTTTCAAAAATCAAAAACAAATCAATAAACAAAAAGGACAAAACAAAAACAAAGCAAAGATAACCATCATTTTATTTTTAAATTTCTGTTTTTAGCAATAGTATCTATTTTTTATAATTACCTGACATTTTTAAAGTATTGGTATTTTGGACATAATTAAAAACTTTAAAAAATTGTGAATGAGTGTACAGACACTGGGTACCCACAGAGGTCAAAGAAGGCACTGGCATCCCTGGAGCTGGAGTTGTAGGCAGTTGTGAGCCAAACAGTGAAATCGGAAACAAACTAGGGTCTTCTTCAAAAGCAGTTAAATGTTCTTAACTCTGAGCCTTTACCCAGTCCCATATGTTAAACTTAAAAAATATTTTGATGTTTGTATACCAATATCTTGTATATGTCTCATATAGATGATGTTTACTGCTAGTTTCCAAAAGATCTTGATGGTCTTTTTGAGTTCTATGTCTATCATGTGCATAATGGAATGTTAATATTTGATGGTGAAATCAAAAATTGTGATGGGAATCATTTATCAATTTAATGAATGTTCCTTGACTTAAGCAAAGCTTTGGAAATGACATGGGGCTTCAGGGTTGTTGTGTCAGCTACCAAATCCCTCAAAGAACAGAGGAGGTAACTACTGATCTGAGTTCATGATGATTTTTTCCTCTCTTCCTTTGGTCTCTTTGCTCTTGGCACTGAGGACATTTCTTTGTGTGTGCTTTTATAGATGTCTCTATGTTTTGAATATCTCTTATTCTAGGCATTTGGAATAGGCTTAACTATAATATAATTTAGGAAAGAAAATGGACATTTTCCTTCTTAGCCAGTACCACAGTTTATAATCACATAGTTCATTTATATGTTTACTTTCAATGTTTGAATTAAAGAGTAAGTGCTTTTGGGAGACACATGAGCATAAGACAAGGATATGGCACCTGGGTTATGTGGCAGAGGAAATCGCATTGAGAAAAGACGGCTGAGTAGGAATGTCTGTATCTGTCTGATGGGAGGAGAGTGGTGGAGTGGGAGGAAGCATCTTTATGGTGAGAGATCTTTGAAGAGCTGAAGGCTGTGCAAGATCTAAAGATAATGGATGCAGTTGAAGAAGTGAGCAAGGCCAGAGTTCAAAATGAAGTTGTGGGTCATATTCACGAAGACACGACTGGATTTGGGCATTTGAAAAACACTGGCTTTGCTCTATGGAAAATCCTTAAAGCATACTGGCAGCGAAGGACTACTAGGCAGTCAGTGAGAGACATGGTGGTGGCCCGGATTGTGCTGGTTCAGGGAGATGGGAAGGGGCTATGTTCAAGATGCAGCTGGACAGTAGATAGAATCTACAGGACTTGATTGCATTGGAAGATGGGAGGATGACAGTAAGGTGTGATTCCCAGTGTGCATCGTGGTAGCATTTTTCAGAGACAGGAAACACTGGAGAGGGAATAAGCTTGGCAGGAAGGTAGGAGATCAGGTAGACACATGTTGAATTTGAGCTGACTAGTGGGCAGCATATAAGTGTTCAAAGTTTAAGGTGTGTGCCTGAGATTGTGGTTAAGCCTGTTTCTGGAAAGGAAGATAAATTCTAGAAATGCATCTCAGTGGACTCCTACAAAGGAGTAAGCTGAGAAATAGAAAAATGATACAATGTTGCAAGCTGAAGCAAGTAGACTACTTATACTGTTTCTTTTATATGCATCAGATACATTTAACCCTCTCAAGGGATTGATGCTGTTGCTTTTCTTGATTTTATGATTGAAAACCATGTGAGCCCTTGGAGAGTGGCTTATGGAATGTCACACAACCAGTACAATGCAGAGCTAATGCATGTCTAGGAGGTCTGGCTTCAGATCCAGACTTCAGGGAAAGACACTATCCAGAGACTCTCGGAAGACTTTCATCAGCAGTGTTGCTGCCTGTAGGTCAAGGAAGCTCAAGGTGGAGAGTGGTCCCGTGTTTGAGCAACATTGAGTATTCACAAGAACATGTTTGCTGTCATGCAGGACATACTTGGAGATACGTATAAAGGTATAAGTCTAGAAGTTTGTCTGTGAAGGGTAGAAGAAAGGACTTAGGGGGTTGTCTGTTCTTCAGGATAGGAAAAAAAAACCTTAAAAGCTTGATGTGCACGTGGAGAAGAGAGAGTTCACTCCATTAACAGTCCCAGGAGCCATGTGGTGATTTCTTGTTTGTCATTCCCATCAGTCTGAAGTATTACGTTTGGATTCAAAATCTGTAGCCATCAAAATACTGATGTGCTGCTTATTTGTGGAGAGCCTTGGGAACAGGTACATTGCAAACCATAACCAGACACAAATAGATGCTCCCACCCAGCATGGATGCCAGGCCTCTGTCAATAAGGGTCACTCCTTCTGTTCACTTCCATAGCTTTCTCTAAAATTGCAGATGGCAAAGCTTGCCTTGGAGAAGCTCTTTAGAGATGACCTCCCTTGTGACGTCAAGTCAGGCTTAGCTTTGTTCAGGTCGTTGGATCCTCACTTTTGCTGTGACCTCTAAATTATTAGGAAGCTCTTCTGAAAGATTTTTGTGTAACATTTGCAAACTGGTACTCTCCAGGGGGGAATGGAGGGTATGGTAAAGTCACAGATGTCAACTTGAGTCATCCAGTGTCAGAGCAGAGGTTTTAGTAAAGGTATTTAAACAAAATGCATAAGGTTTTGCTGCCTTAAAGTTTTAATTTGGTCCTATTTTGTGTTTATGTTTTGCATATTACTTGAAAAACAATCTATCATGTTCCATAAGCAGAACTTTGTTATTTGGGCTAAATGAATGTTTTAGGGGAAAATGTAAGGTCAGTAATTCAGAAACTTCTTCATTAATACAAGGGGGGTGGAGTAGAAAGAAGGCTACACATAGCTATTGGCAGAAGGCTACACATAGCTCATAGTAAGGAAATTGAGTGACAAGGCCAGCAGGTGCCCAAGTGAAGTCAAAGATGCAGGAGGCACATCTTTGCTCTCATGTGGCCTTTTGGATATCCATGTGGCCTTGTGTGCATGCACGTGACCTTGCAGATAATCATGCTGGCTGAGTCATTTGTTGCATCTTCATTATGAAGCATGTTTCTCCAGCTTCATTTTGTGATTGATTTATGACTCTTAGCAAGAAGCACTTGGGCCTCAGTCTTTGAGAAAATTCCAAGGTCACTTTGTTGAATGAAAACGGGACTTTTCACAAGCTTCAAATAGACTTTTAGACTGGTCTTAATCCATTTTAGGCTGCTACAAAAGAGCAGCACAGGCTAAATAATTGATGAAGAACATGGATCTATTTTCCAGCAGTTCTATAGGCTGGAAGGCTACAGCTCTGCTGTCAGCATTTGCAGCCTGCTGGGGGATTTCCTGCTCTCAGGGGGTAGAGGTGGAAGGGCTAGCTCACAGAATGCTGTGTGAAGCTCTGTGCATGAGAACCTTCACCCCATCAGTGAAGGAGAAGCCTTCACAGCCTAATCATTTCTTTTAGGCTTGATCTCTAAATACTATTATATTAACAATATCTAAATTTTGCCAAGAATATATTCAAACCACATAGTATTTAAGCATGTTAGTATGATTCTAAATATTATTTGGGATAATAAGACCATGGTCTTCTACTAATTGTACTCACTGTAAGAATGAGTATATACTTTACTTATGATGTGAATCAGGACCGAATTTAAAGGAAGATATCAGTAAAGCATAGTTTTCTATGAGGTGTTGTTATAGCATGTTGTCTCCGAAGAAAATAAACACTCTTTTTAAACTTCAGGATGAGATAAAATATGCTAAAATATAGCCTCAGTGTATTCAATATTTGCTAAACTCTCTTGGAATATTCCAAGTTTGTAAACTTTAATAAAAGAAATGACTTAAAGACAAATGGACTATATGTTGCATGGAATAAGAAGACTCCGAGCCCGTGTATGTTACACACACTCCTGCTACACAGTTATAGAAAGGTTCTTAAAGTTGATTTAAGAATGTTGTAAGTAATGGCGCAGAGAGCGGGAGAGTTAAGCACTTGCCCGGGAGATTTAGAGTCAGGAGCCTGTGTATTTCTGGAACGACCTGGCATATTTACACAACTGTTAGCCTCGGCACTGCGCTCCGTTTTTCATAGGAATTTTATCTCTCTACTGAATATGGTAAACTTTTAGCTCCATTGTTTGTTATTCCTTAATTTGTTTCCCAACCGAGAAAAGGCACAGAGAGTTGTGCTCGGCAGATTTTTAGCTATTTCATCTTTAAAAATCTAGCACAACCAGACTAGCTGATAATTACCCAAACTAGCTGATTCCAGATGCATGTTACTAGAGATAACTCAGACATCCCGGATATACACCTTCTCTCAACACTTAGGGAAAAGTGTCTCCCTTGTTTTTAATGTCTCCACTCTGCTGCTACTTACTGCCTTCGCTTAGATATTTATGTCCCGTGTTACTCACTTCCTAGAAAGACTCAAAATAGTTGATATAGAGGAATGAAAGCCTTCCTCTGTTTTAGAGTTTTGCTCCCTGAGCAGTCTCTTGCTTTTGGGCAAGAGGCCATGGGGCCAGTGTGTGGTTGACCAGAGATGCTCACTTCTTGAAAACAGAGAAGGAGGGAGGGAGACAGAGGGGGAGGTGCCAAGTTTCCCCACCCCTTTCCAGGCCACACCCCTAATGACCTAACCTACTAGATAGTCATCACCTTTAGACAGTTTGCTATCCCTTCAAAAAGTGCCACAAGCTAGTTAACAAGCCAGTACAGTCTTTCCAATAACCGATAACCTCCTTTACCTTTCTGTTGGTGTTCTCCTCAGTTGTCTCCACAGTGTGAATGTGCCAGACACACTGCGGTGGCAGCGAACTTCTAAAGTAGACAAAACAATGGTTTCCACTTGGCTATAAGCATCTGGTGAAATACAAATTCTTTAACATAGTTATATCATATTGTAATCCTGCCCACGTGCTCTCCCGCTCCTCTGATGAACTGTGCACTCTTCCTTCGGACTGAGATACTCTTTGCCTGCTAATTCCAGACCATGCCTGAGTGTGCTGCATTCAAGGGCCTTTCTCTGCTTTACCACACTGGGAAAAGTGTGGCTCCACTTTCTTGATCCCCATTACTCTACAACATATCTTTCTTTTAATTCTTACCATGCACTGTAACTTTGAAAAGTGGGTTTTACCGAGCCCTCGGGGTCTAAAATACCAGCCTGGGAGCACTTAGGGAGGGACCCATGGCTCCATCTGTATATGTAGGGGAGGATGGTCCTGTCAGGTATTGGTGGGAGAGGAGATCCTTGGTCCCATGAAGGCTGGACGCAATGTGTGGGGGTATTCGAGGGTGGGGAGGTGGGAGTCGGAGGGTAGGTGGTCGTACATCCTCAGAGAAGCAGGAGGAGGGGGGATGGGATAGGGGTTTTCTGGGCAGGAGGGGGGAAATGGGGTAAGGGGATAACATCTGAAATGTAAATAAAATATCCAATAAAAAATTTAAATAAAAAAATAAAAGGGGAAAAAAGAAAAGAGGTTTTATTCTAAGATAGGTTTAATTTTCCTCTCGCCAATTTTCTGGAATGCTCTGTGAACATAATAAATGTTCAATTAACATTGGTCAAGAAATAAGCATATCATCCTAAGTTTTTTGCTTTATAAATGTTTAAATATTCTTTTAATATTAGCAATTAAAGGTGTTATATCATTGCTTAAATTTGGGAAAGAATACAAGATATAATTCTTTATAATATTGTCTTAAAAACTCCATAACATTTAAATTACAACCAAAATAGTAATATCCCTATTAATTTAAGATTCTGATTTACAACTAATCACACACGTTTTTACCACTGTAAAGCACTTTGGCAGTATTCTTTGTCTTAGAGTCCTCATTTATTAAGGGGAATAGAGGCCTTCCAGTCTGCTGGTTAGGTAAAACTGACTTTTTTTTTTTACACTCACAAACACATATACACATATATTTCACAGTGGATAATTCTCAGCAATATGATATACACACATACAATGTATACACTCACATATAAATACATACACATTCATATCACAATGGATGCTTCTCAGCAATATATAATATTCTTGTTATAAAAACATATATGATTAACTCTTCAGTAGTATTTGGAGTTTGAAAAAATAATTAAAAAGTGACTCAAGTCCAAGTCAGTAAGGAATGTTGAAAACGAGAATGACAAATAAAAATATGCTAAGACAGTTAGGATCCAAAACTCATAATTAAAGAGTGTTATAAAATTTATTTATAGTTCTGAACTAAATAATGAATATTAAAAAGGAAGTTATTTTTATGGATTATATTGATTTTAGTGTACATGGTATTTTATTGGATCAATTTACTTTCTTTTTTTTCTTTTTTTTTCTTTTTTCTCAAATCGTAATTAATTCACACAGGGGTTATAAACACAGAAAGGCAGGATAAACACAGAAAGGGGAAGGGGATGACACTGGAGTGTGGGTGTTCAGGGGGAATACAGATATCTTCAGAACCAGGTATCAGCTGGGTGAAGGTTCGGGGGACAATTCACTATGACTCTACCTATGACTCGCTTGTCCTTATCTAAGTTGGTATTGTCTGCCAAGGCTATCTATTTACAAGGTCTATGACTACTCAGGCTTATAAATTTCCACAAAAGCTGCCTGTTGACATTAGCTTATAGCCATCTGTTTCAATGTTTTTCCACTGAGACCCAAGACTTGGTGTTAGTATACATGTATGACAGGCCTATTGCTGATTTTAGGCCTATGGCTGATTTTAGGCCTACAGTGTGTAAGCAGGGCTGCCCCTGACATATCTTCCCTTCTCTAAGTACAGAAGGACTGTGGTAATTCTAAACTTGTGAAGGCGGGGATAGAGGCCTGACCTCCAGTATTTGAAGGGGACCTTGTAATGGCTCCAGTCCCCCTGTCGTTGTCCAGTGAGGCATGAGGACCATACCTGTCCCAATGTCTTTTTCCTGGAGAGGGGATACTTTTGACATCAACCCCTATGCAGTCAGGCTTGTCCCTCAGGGAACCCAGATAGATATTTTTATCTTTTATTTATATTCCTTGCAGTGCTTAGCCTCGCAGCCTAAGCAAGAATTCAGATCGCCTGTCAGAGGGGGTTCTGGGTGGCCCCTCTCTGCTTGGTCTAGGGGCAGAAGTCCCCCCTTCTAGGTTGGGTGGAGATGGGTTTTGGAAACATCCTGTATAAAGTAACAACCTCATCTTGAGTCTTGTGGTCCTCCATAGCTAACTTATGATAATGTATCTGAGTAGGTTTTGCTACCAAATTATTTATTTATCTGTTGTATCACAGAGTTAGACTGCCTATTGGAGGGCCAGGGACCAGCAGAAAAAAGAAAAAAGAACCCAAATAATGGTCCCAAGATGGGAGGAAATAGGGTTGACAACCTTGGAGAGGCTGAAAACCAATTCTTGTACCAGCATTCATCTGTCTCTTTCTCTCTCTGATTTTTCTTAGGGCCTTCACTACCTATTTCATGCTCTCTTTAACCCTCCTTGTCTTGTCTATGTAAAGGCAACCTTCTTCTTTGAGGGTTGTACACAGTCAAGAGCTGTATACAGCCTTTTCTATTGTATTAGAGTAAATCAAGTCCAATAAGCATCTTTGCCATTTTAGGAGGTCTCTTCAGACGGTGAAACGAGGGATTTCTTCAGATTAGTGATGTCAATCTCTAGCTGTTTGATGTTCTTGTCAGTGGCCCTTCAAAGGTCTGAGTAGTATAAGTTCGGAGGCCAGCATCTGGATTAGAACTTCTAACAGCAGACATCACGGGTGATTCATTTTTACCTGGAAAGGAAAAAGAAGGGGATTCTCAGGGAGATTTCTCTTCCCTGGATGTAAATTGTTATTCATTGTATTTATGGTTGGGCCTGGCTTTGTGGGGGTATCTATTTTTTTCATTAATCTTTTTGGTAGCCGGTTAGCTGTGCCTTCTGTGGTATCGGACAGGCATATCAGTCCTCAGCCCCATAAGGGAACTAGGTCTAGGCCATTCCCTTTAAGGGTAAGAGGGTCCTTCCCCATATCTGTGGCAAAGTTTTGTTGGTCTTGGTGGTGCCAGAGGCAGTCAGCAGCAGATTTGCCATGAGCTTTCAGCTTTAGAGAGATAAAAGTGAACAAGGCATGATGGAGAGTATTTCAGGGGGACTCCTTCTGAGAGGGTACCGTTCCCCCTCTTTTGTTTTTAAAGCCAATTTTTCAGTGTTCTTGTAAAATCAGGGCAGAAGCGCCAACAGCCTCTCCTTCCACACTTGGAGAGTCATGAAGACCCTATTTAAGGATATATAAATTTATATTATTAATCTTTTGTCGAAGGACTGTTATAGGACCGCTGACAACTAATCAAACTACATAATATATCGATTAGTAATAGCTTCTTCTACTTTTTGTGAGATTACCTCTCTTTTGTCAATTAATTGTTGAGGAAAATTAGGGTTTACCTCTCTCTTGAGAATATTGAACAGAGACTTAAATTCTTTTGTGGAGAGCTTACTATAGGATATTAGCCAATTAGCAACTCCTAGAAACTTTTGAAATTAATTTAAAATAAGTAAACTCTCTCCCTCTCTTTTTTTTTAGACCCTTTATCTGTGTGTGTGTGTGTGTTTTTTTATTGGATATTATACGTATTTACCTTTCAATGTTATCTCCTCTCCCATTCTCCCCCAAAACCCCTTATCCCATGCCCCCTCCTCCTAATTTTTGTGAGGGTGTGCTCCAAACATCCTCCCAGTCCCATCTCCCTGCTCTTGAATTCCCACACAGTAGGGGATCCAAACTTTCGGGGACCATGGCCCTCCACTTTCACTGAAGTCTAACAAGGTCACCCTCAATTCCCTATACAGGTGCATTAGTCCCTCCCTTTGTGCTCTCTGGCTGGCGGTTTAGACTTTGGGAGCTCTGGTTGAAACTTTTGATACTCCTTCTAGAAAGGACCAAAGCATCCACACTTTGGTCTTCCTTCTTCTATGTGAGTTTTATGTGGTCTATACGTAGTTTTTTTTTTTAGAAATGGTGAGCTTTTGGGCTAATATCCACTTATCACTGCATACCATGTATGTTCTTTTGAGATTGGGTCACCTCACCCAAGATGATATTTTCCAGCTCCATCCATTTGCCTAGGAATTTCATGAACTCATTTTTTTTTAATAGCTGAGTTGTACTCCATTGTATAAATGTACCACATTTTCTGCATCCATTCTTCTGTTGAAGGGCATCTGGGTTCTTTCCAACTTCTGGCTATTATAAATAAGGCTGCTATGAACATGGTGGAGCATGTGTCCCTGTTGTATGTTGAAACATCTTTTGGGTATATGCTCAGGAGTGGTATAACTGGGTCCTCAGGTAACACTACGTTCAATTTTCTGAGATACCGCCAGACTGCCTTCCATAGTGGTTGTACCAGTTTACAATCCCACCAACAGTGGAGGAGTGTTCCAGGCTTTTCCCCAGTTTCTCTTCTATTAGTTTCAGTGTGGCTAGTTTTAGGTGGAGGTCCTTAATCCACTTGGAATTGAGCTTTGTACAAGGAGATAAGTATAGATCAATTTACATTTTTCTACATGCTGACCACCAGTTGGACCAGCACCATTTGTTGAAAATGCTATGTTTTTTCCACTCGATGGTTTTAGCCCCTTTGTCAAAGATCAAGTGACCATAGGTATGGGGGTTCATTTCTGAGTCTTGTATTCTATTCCATTGATCCTCCTGCCTGTCTCTGTTCCAATACCATGCAGTTTTTATCACTATTGCTTTGTAGTACAGCTTGAAGTAGGGGATGGTGATTCCTCCAGAAGTTCTTTTATTGCTGAGAGTAGTTTTCGCAATCCTGTTTTTTTTTGTTATTCCAAATGAATTTTAAGATTGCTCTTTCTATCTCTGTGAAGAATTGAGTGGGAATTTTGATGGGGATTGCATTAAATCTGTAGATTGCTTTTGGCAAAATAGCCATGTTTACTATATTAATCCTTTCAATCCATGAGCGTGGGAGATCTTTCCATCTTCTGAGATCTGCTTCGATTTCTTTCTTCAGGGGCATGAACTTCTTGTCATACATGTCTTTTACTTGCTTGGTTAGGTTCACACCAAGGTATTTTATATTATCTGTGACTATTGTGAAGGGTGTCATTTCCATAATTTCTTTCTCAGCCAGTTTATCTTTTGAGTAGAGGAAGGCTACTGATTTGCTTGAGTTAATTTTATATCCAGCCACTTTTCTAAAGTTGTTTATCAGATTTAGGAGTTCTCTGGTGGAAGTTTTGGGGTCACTTAAGTATACTATCATATCATCTGCAAATAGTGAGATTTTGACTTCTTCCTTTCCTATTTGTATCCCTTTGACCTCCTTGTGTTGTCTAATTGCTCTGGCTAAGACTTCCAGTACTATATTGAATAGGTAGGGGGAGAGTGGGCAGCCTTGTCTAGTCCCTGATTTTAGTGGGATTGCTTCAAGTTTCTCTCCATTTAGTTTGATGCTGGCTACTGGTTTGCTGTATATTGCTTTTACTATGTTTAGGTATGGACCTTGAATTCCTGACTTTTCTAAGACTTTTATCATGAAGGGGTGTTGAGTTTTGTCAAATGCTTTCGCAGCATCTAGTGAGATGATCATGTGTTTTTTTTCTTTGAGTTTGTTTATATAGTGGATTACATTGATGGATTTCCGAATATTGAACCAACCCTGCATTTCTGGGATAAAGCCTACTTGATCGTGATGGATAATTGTTTTGATGTGTTCTTGGATTCGGTTCGCTAGAATTTTATTGAGTAATTTTGCATCAATGTTCATAAGGGAGATTGGCCTGAAGTTCTCTTTCTTTGTTGGGTCTTTGTGGGGTTTAGGTATGAGTGTAATTGTGGCTTCATAGAATGAATTGGGTACTGTACCTTCTGTTTCTATTTTGTGGAATAGTTTGAAGAGAATTGGAATTAGGTCTTCCTTGAAGGTCTGATAGAATTCTGCACTAAAACCGTCTGGTCCCGGACTTTTCTTTGTAGGGAGGCTTTTAATGACTGCTTCTATTTCTTTTGGGGTTATGGGACTGTTTAGATGGTTTATCTGGTCCTGATATTTAACATTGGTAACTGGTATTTGTCTAGAAAATTGTCCATTTCATCCAAATTTTCCAATTTTGTTGAGTATAGGCTTTTGTAGTAGGATCTGATGATTTTTTTAATTTCCTCAGTTTCTGTTGTTATGTCACCCTTTTCAGTTCTGATTTTATTAATTTGGATACTGTCTCTCTGCCCTCTGATTAGTCTAGCTGAGGGTTTATCTATCTTGTTGATTTTCTCAAAGAACCAGCTCCTGGTTTTATTGATTCTTTGGATAGTTCTTTTTGTTTCTATTTGGTTGATTTCAGCCCTGAGTTTGATTATTTCCTACCGTCTACTCCTCTTGGGTGTATTTGCTTCTTTTTGTTCTAGGTCTTTCAGGTGCATTGTCAAGCTGCTAGTGTATGCTCCCTCCTGTTTCTTTTTGTAGGCACTTAGAGCTATGAATTTTCCTCTTAGCACTGTTTTCATTGTATCCCATAGGTCTTGGTATGACGTGTCATCATTTTCATTAAATTCTAAAAATTTTTAAATTTCTTTCTTTATTTCTTCCCTTACCTGATTATCAAGGAGTAGGGTGTTGTTCAGTTTCCATGTGAATGTGGGCTTTCCATTGTCTTTGTCATTTTTGAAGACCAGCCTTAGACCATGGTGATCTGATAGGATGCAGGGAATTATTTCAATTTTTTAAATATCTGTTGAGGCCTGTCTTGTGCCCAATTATATGGTCTATTTTGGAGAAGGTACTATGAGGTGCTGAGAAAAAGGTATATTCTTTTGCTTTACGGTGAAATGTTCTATAGATATCTGTTAAGTCCATTTGGTTCATAACTTCTGTTAGTCTCACTGTATCTCTATTTAGTTTCTGTTTCCATGATCTATCCATTGCTGAGAGTGGGGTGTTGAAGTCTCCCACTATTATTGTGTGAGGTGCAATGTGTGTTTTGAGCTTTAGTAAGGTTTCCTTTATGAAAGTCGATGCTCTTGTATTTGGTGCATAGATATTCAGAATTGAGAGTTCATGTTGGTTGACTTCTCCTTTGACAAGTATGAAATGCCCTTCCTTATCCTTTTTGATAGCTTTCAGTTGAAAGTCGATTTTATTTGATATTAGAATGGCTACTCCCGCTTGTTTCTTAGGGCCATTTGCTTGAAAAATTGTTTTCCAACCTTTTACTCTAAGGTAATGTCTGTCTTTGTCACTGAGGTGGGTTTCCTGTAAACAGCAAAAAGCTGGGTCCTGTTTGCATATCCAGTCCGTTAGCCTATGCCTTTTTATTGGGGAATTGAGTCCATTGAAGCTAAGAGATATTAAGGAGGGGGTGCTGTTGCTTTCTGTCATTTTTGCTAGTAGTGGAGACATCATTTGTGTGGTTATCTTCTTTTGGGTTTGATGGAAAAGGATTATTTTCTTGCTCTTTCTAGGGTATGATTGCCCTCCTTGTATTGGAGCTTTCCTGCTATTATCCTTTGTAGAGCTGGATTTGTGGAAAGATACTGTGTAAATTCGGTTTTGTCATGGAATATCTTAGTTTCTCCGTCTATGGTAATTGAGAGTTTTGCTGGGTAAAGTAGTTTGGGCTGGCTTTTATGTTCTCGTAGGGTCTATATGATATTTGTCCAGGATCTTCTGGCTTTTATAGTATCTTGTGAGAAGTCAGGTGTAATTCTGATAGGTTTGCCTTTATATGTTACTTGGCCTTTTTCCCTTACTGTTTTTAGAATTCTTTCTTTGTTTTGTGCATTTTGTGTCTTGATTATTATGTGACGGGAGGTATTTCTTTTTTGATCTAGTCTGTTTGGTGTTCTGTAGGCTTCTTGTGTGATTATGGGCGTCTCATTCCTTAGGTTAGGGAAGTTTTCCTCAATAATTTTGTTGAAGATATTTACTGGCCCTTTAAGTTGGGAATCTTCACTCTCATCTATACCTATTATCCTTAGGTTTGGTCTTCTCATTGCATCTTGGATTTCCTGGGTATTTTGTGTTAAGAACTTTTTGTATTTTGCGTTTCCTTTCACAGTTGTGTCATTATTTTCTAAGGTATCTTCTGCACCTGAGATTCTTTCTTCTGTCTCTTGTATTCTGTTGGTGATGCTTGTGTCTATGACTCCTGATTTCTTTCTTAGGTTTTCTATCTCCAGGATAGTCTCCCTTTGTGATTTCTTTATTGTTTCTACTTCCATTTTTATGTCCTGGATGGTTTTGTTCAATTCCTTCATCTGTTTGTTTGTGTTTCCTTGTAATTCTTTAAAGGATTTTTGTGTTTCTTTAAGGACTTCATCCTGTTTTCCTGTGTTCTCCTCAAGTTTTTTTTATAGTGTTATTTATTTCCTTCTTTTAGTCCTCTAGCATCATCATTAGAAGTGATTTTAGATCTGGTTCTTGTTTTCCTGGTGATATGGGGAGTTCAAGACTTTCTAATGTGGGAGAACTAGGTTCTGATGATGGCAAGTACCTTGGGTTGCTGGTGCTTGTGTTCTTGCAGTTGCCTTTTGCCATCTGGATCACCTTTGTGCTATCTGTGCTGTCTCTGACTGGGGCCTGTCTTTCCTATTATCTAGGTTGTGTCAGAACTGTTTGGGATGGGTTTTGCTGCTGGGGTTAGAGCTGAGGCCCAAGATGTGCTCCGTGCTCAGGTGGAAACCAAAAGGGGCCCAGGCTCTGGGTCAGGAGTGGATTCCTGGGTCCCAGTGGGTTCCAGTTGCTCACTGATTGGGGGCAAGTAATGCCACCCCCTAGCCTAAGATACTGCTTGAGTTAGAGCTACTGAGAGCCCCCACTTCCTCTGGATTCTGTGAGGTTGAGTGCAGAGATGGCTCCCGGGATCTGCTGAGTGCTCAGGCTCAGAACGGAAGGAACCCGTGCTCCAGGCCAGGAGTGAATTCCTGGGTCCCAGTGGGTCCCGGTTGCGCCCTGTTTGGGGGCAAGTATTGCCACCTCCTAGCCTAAGATACTGCTTGGCATAGAGCTCCTGAGAGCCCCGCTTCCTCTGGATTCTGTTAGATTGGGTGCAGAGCTGCCTCCTGGGATCTGCGAGTGCTCAGGCCCAGACCGGATGGAGTCCGTGCTCCAGGCCAGGAGCGAAGTCCTGGGTCCCAGTGGGTCCTGGTTGCTCCCTGTTTGGGGCAAGTGCTGCTTTTTCCTTACCTGGGATGCTGCCTGAGTTAAAGCTCCTGGGAGTCCCTCTTTCTCTCGGTTTTCTGGAGTTGGGTACTGAGCTGCCGCCTGTGACCTGCTCTACGCTCGGGCCCAGACCGGAAGTCCTAAAATTGACTTTTAAGTCAAACTATCTGCCTTAAAAGGTTGACTTCACTCTTGTCCTTTGAAACTGTTGGGAAAGTTATTCTACCTCAGTTTCTCTTTTTAAAGTGGAGATAATAGTGGTGACAGTCATCATAGGTCATGTATAGATGCAAGGAGTTTGTGTAACAGGGCCTGCACACACTGCAATGGCAGTAAGTGTCATTAGCGGTGTACCTAAGTCATAGTACTACCTTCTCTTCCTCTGTGCTCTGTGTTCCCTTTCTATCACTGGTGTAGAGTGTTCTTTTCTTTCTTTCTTGGAACGTGTCCATGTCCCAGTTCAAGTTGAGTTGGAGACTTAGAGGTACCAATGATTAACTAACAATTGTAATGGAGACAGAGAGAGAGAGAGAGAGAGAGAGAGAGAGAGAGAGAGAGAGAGAGA
>NW_021604678.1:1441893-1475523 GCF_004785775.1 Grammomys surdaster
GAGAGAGAGAGAGAGAGAGAGAGAGAGAGAGAGAGAGAGAGAGAGAGGAGACAGAGACACACAGAGAGACAGAGAAGCAGAGACTTAGAGAGAGAGACAGACACACAGAGAGAATAAGGGGTACTTAATTGTACTCAGCTTCCTTTGTTTAAAACCCTCTGTCTACTACTGGCTTGCCTCATCCAGCCTTGATCTGAGGGTTTGTGCCTAGTCTTCTTGTAACTTGATATGCCATGTTTGGTTACTATCCCTGGAAGGCCTGCTCTTTTTTAAAGGGAAACAGAGGACAAGTGGATCTAGGGGGAGAGGTGAGATGGGGACCTGGCAGAGTGGCAGGAGGAGGAAAGAGCTGTTAGGATGTAATGTATGAGAAAAGAATACATTTTTGAAAAAGTACTTGTCCAAAACCAGCATGCAAATCAGAATTCACCTTGCATAGTCCAGTGCTTGAATACAAGAGCCGTTAAACTATAAACTAAAAATCTGAGAGATAAAAAGATGGATGGACAAACTTTAGTGTGAAGAACACACATGCAGAGACCACATGTGTGTGGCATTTGTGTGCATGTGTGTATAGAGACTTGTAAAGGATGTTCAAAGATTTTATAACTGTTCCTGAAAAGATAGATTTGCCACTGACCCCATTTGTGATAAAAATTATGCAAATTCTATTATGTACAGCGTGAATTCCAGTGTATGTGGAAGTGGAATATAGCCTTCTTCCCACAGTAGTTTGTTTGAATACTGTATAGAAAAATGGATAGAATCGGGACCCGAATTCCGTTATGAAGGTCGTGCAGCATGAGGAGTCTGAAGCAGATCATCGCTTGGTTCCAAATCTTAGTGCTACTATTTGCAAGCTTATGATCTGGGAATTTTAAAGACATTTTTACTCTCAGGTTTTCTGTAGAATAGTATTTCATATCAGATATGAGGATTTGGATTAAGATAATAAATGCCTGGTTGTACAGCCTGGCACAAAATAAAGGGTAAATAAATATTGCCTCTCATATTTATACGCTTTTGGTTCTGACATTAAAGTAAGTGCAATGTGGAAGAGTCCTTCTCTTGCGTTGTCAGACTGAAACTTTTCCAATCCTTTCACTTCACAGAGAGGCTGTGATACGGTTTTAGTTGGTGTTATTTGGAATTGGCCAACAACAGCATGCTAGGTGTTAGCTGCTTTCTCACGGGCAAGGAAATGCTGCTAATAATGTCACTCAAATTTATTTTATTTTTAAAAATTTTATTTCATTATTTATGTGTATATGGGTATGTCTGTGGATCACACATGTGTGCAAATACCCATGGAGGCTAGAAGAGGATGTTGGATCCTATGGAAGTAGAGTTACAGACAGGTGTGAGCTATGTGATGTGGATAACTCAGGTCCTGAACTCAGGTCCTCTGGAACAACAGTTAGTGCTCTTAATTGCTATGCCTGCGACATAGCCCTCTCGCTTGAATTTCTCTTCATTGTTTACAATACAAGGTCTCTCAATGTAAATCAGAATGGCCTTGAAAATTCACCGTGCCCAATTTGAAAAAAAATTTAATTTAATTTTTAATGTTTTTCACAGTTCAGGTTCTTTATTTCTTTTTGGCCATGAACTCATATGGAATGGGCTCCAGTAGCTCAGGCTTCTTCCCGTAAGTCTTCACTAAGTTCTCTGGGTGCCACAGGCTGGCACTTCAGCTGAATCCAGGTTCCCATCTCTTTGACTTCCTCTTCCTTCTGATCATTTTCCTTCACCTGCTTCAGGAAGCTATGTCAGCTCTTAGATTGCTTGTTGTGCTCAGTCCATACATTAATTCTCTTGCCAAGAATCTGCCCGTATCTTGTCTGTTTACAATGATGCCAACAGCTTGCTGGGTGACACTGTAGACTCTTCCGGTTTTGCAGAGTAAATGCTTCCGGCGGCCATTCCTTTCTGAACAGTGCCCATTCCTTTGATGTCTACAGTATCACCCTTCTTGTAAATGCATATGTATGTGTCCAAAGAAACAAACCCATGTTTTCTTAAAACCCTAGAGTACTAGAGTGAATGCCCCTCCACTTTTCTCTGTGTTAGCCATTTTGGGGAGTTACTAGAAGATGGCTGCTGAGGGGAAAGGCATTTGTGTGTTTCAAAGTCTGTCAAGGCTGGCATTATTTTTACACAGACAGTCTCAGTGTATATTTTCTTTGGTAGTTCAACTCTGCCATTAGTAAAATCAACTTGCAAAGCCTACATAATAACACATGGTCAAATAAAACAGTGAAATATTGTTCGTTAATTTTGTTACTGAGTTTTACCAGCAGAAACTAAAGCCACAGATACTATGACAGAGGACTTGCCCATCATAATTACCTGATTTTCTTCTGTAATTAGACCTTTCTGGAATCTTCAGTTATTGCTTAGAAGATAGCAGGGGAGATTATGACTAGAAAGCCGGGTAGAATGGCTGTCATGTTGGCTTGACTCCTTGTTTGTCGCCTGACCCAGCACAGATTAGTTCTCCTAGACACAACGAGATTAGGTGAAGGGAAGGTGAGGGCACGCGTAAAACACTGAGCATGATTGGCAGCAGCTTGCCAAACACTGTTTATAATTTATTTAAGATTTGTGTCTGCCCTTGCCTGCTCTGGATTTATAGTGGATATGAAATGTGAGAACGCAGAGCCTTGAGATTGTGCAGAAGGACTGTAAAGAAGAGACAAAAGTAGGCTTTTTATTACTCCCTTCCTGTCCGGCATGGAAGACAAACTTCTTGTACATGTTGTCAAAAATGATGTTGTCTACAATGGACACCTCTGAGACCTGAGAAGTACCTTCTTTTCCCCCTATGGCTACAATATTTTAACTTTACAATAACTCTGGTTAGCACACTCATCACAGTTGCTGACTTTGAATTCCCTGGGAGAAAGAAAAGGGCTTCTTTGGCCCTCATGGGAGGTCAGTAATACGATGCTACTACACTGTAAAGATTTAGGGATAAACAAAACTTTGCCACAGATATGGGGAAGGACCCTCATACCCGTAAAGGGAATGCCCCAGTCCCATTTCCCTTATGGAGCCGAGGACTGATATGCCTGTCCAATACCACAGAAGGCACAGCTAACCGGCTACCACAAATATTAATGAAAAAAATAGATACCCTCACAAAGCCAGGCCCAACCATAAATGTGATAAATAACAATTTACATCCAGGGAAGAGAAATCTCCCTGAGAATCCCCTTCTTTTTTCTTTCCAGGTAAAAATGAATCACCCGTGATGCCTGCTGTTAGAAGTTCTAATCCAGACGGGCCAGAAGCCAGGATCCTCGCCCTTACCCTCACCCCCTACCTTTTCCCACCTGCACAATGTCCCCTGAAGCTTGGCAACTGCAAGATCCTGCTTGGCAACTGCAGATAGACTCAAAGCAGTGTACCATATCATCTGAAGAATAGTAGGGAGACCATAACTCAAGCAGTGTACCATATCTTCTGAAGAACAGCAGGTTGCAGTCCTCCTCACCCCCACGAATAACTAGGACCCGCCGGTCGGGTCAAGTGGCACCCAGATGTGGGGCTCGAGGCACGGACGCCTCCGGAAGGACCCTCAATGAGAGGATGTGCGCACGACATCAAGATTGAGTGAGACAGAGATCGTCGCCTGCGACCTGTCATCCACGGAACCAGGTTGATGCTGCCATCAAGAAGACGGTTGAAGTTCATTACCATCAGCTGAAAATTGAAGAGGATCCAGAAGTGGCTCCGCAGGAGACTGACACAGCTGCCAGCTCCCCTGCCTCCCCCTACGGTCGACCCCTAGACTTCCACGCCCTCCAGAAGGGTTCCTGGTATGCCTGGCTTTGCCCTCATTTCTCTCGCTAGAGAGCTTGGCCTCTTGATCACCACAACAAAAATTGGCTTTTTCCTAAACCAAGGCCACCCTTGATATGGCCGCTAACATTGGGGAGCCTTCCTTTATTACAATATTACACCCCAAACTGACAAATGGTTGGTAACTTGAACATTTACAAGAGACTAGGATGGCTGTGAGTTAGCCCAATGACGGAATTATTGTAGGTCCACTTCCCAGGGGCCCACCCAATGCAGCCGAAAAGGAGTGCGTGGTGCTGGGAGTGGGTGCAGCCTACATGGCCTAAGACAGGGCCCTCACCCTCCTTTCACCCACATCGGAGTCCCTTGACGTTGCCCATCGTCGACAGCCTAAAGCCTTCGACCATTGATGTGACTCGTCTCACATCAGTGTTTTGGGGTTGTGAACTTGTCTAAGACCCCCCATAATTAGACATCCAAATTCAAAATTCACATAGTTGGGATTCATCATAAGATGCCTTCTCTAACTAAACAGAGAAGGGGGAGATGCCAGAAGCCAGGACCCTTGCCCTTACCCTCACCCCCTACCTTTCCCCACCTTCACAATGTCCTCTGAAGCTTGGCAACTGCAAGATCCTGCTTAGCAACTGCAGATAGACTCAAAGCAGAGTACCATATCTTCTTAAGAATAGCAGGGAGACCATATCTCAAGCAGTGTACCATATCTTCTGAAGAACAGCAGGTAGATCATAATTCAAGGCAGTGTACCGTATAGACCATGACATGTTTCAAGGCACAGGCCAAGAAGATTTTGTACTTTTCCACCACCTGGACCCTCTTACCCCCTCCCCTTGTAAAACATGCTATAAAAAAGCATTTCATGTTCAAAAAAAAAAGAAATTAAAAAAAAAAAAGATTTAGGGATAATCACCACCTGATACAGGACCTTAGAAACACACAATAGACCTCTGCCTCCTCTACTGAGTCTCAGAACAAGGTGATTGGTTGAAAGCAAGTGTAGAATTGATGCTATGAGCACGGCCTGGCTCCTCTCTCTCTTCAGGCCTGAGTAGGGCCTTCTGTGTGGCTGTCACTCAGGCTGTCTGCCTCCTCCCTGCCAATTAACTCATGGAAGACATCTGCAAGTTCCTGCCTCCTGTTCTGTGTCTGCGTAGGCTCTGAATCCTATAAATAGATCTTGCAGAATGTAAGCTAGCTGACTAGATTATATCGTAGACTATGTCACACAGAAGCAAGAAGACAATTATCCTGAGAAGCGAGAAGCTCAGAAAAAAAAATTCTAAGGCCAAACAAATACATTTTTTCCTGAAGTTTAAAATTTGTAAACAAACCTCTTAGAATCTTTTAAAAAAATTTTTTTTTAAATTTTTTATATTTTAAAATCACGTTGCTTCAAAGCATCCTGGATAGCAGCTTAAACTTGTGGCTTAATTTGTGGGTTTGTAGTTGTCATAGATCAGGATGGATAAATATAGAGAAACAGTAGCATATTTAAATTAAACAAAATCTATTCTTTGAGAATTTCATATGTGGGAACAATGCATCTTGGTCATATCCTCTCCCCACCCTCTTTAACTCCTGTGAATTTACAGCGATACTGAAAATGGACTGAAATATTGGTTATATTAAACCTCATAGAAATAGGAACCACTTTTGAAAATGAGAGTAGAGTGAAGGCTTTCGTTTCAGTTTTTAATTAGTCTAGAGTTGAAATGACCTCGCAGCAGTGGAGATACAGTGGAATTTTGCCAGTTTGGTCTCATAATTTCTGAAGTGTAGATTAGGGGGATGTGTTTTCAAATTAAACAATATGTTATCTGAAATAAGCTGAGCTCTCAACGCTGCATTTCACAATTGTGACAGGCACCTACAGGGCAGCATAACTCTCTTCTCCACGGGCACACATGGAGCCACTTGGCAAGGGAGCTGGACTGTGGGTGCCAGGCTTCCTAACATGGCCCCTGCGCATTACTTCCGGGTGCATCCTCTTAAGAGTCAAAATGTCAGGGACTGTGGGTCTTTGTCAGAGACTGAGGAGATCTTGGGTATGGGCAGTGTATTTTGGAAGTCACCCCAGAGAGCAGTAGTGAGGAGATGGGTGGATGAGTCTGGGAAGAGGCCTTTGCCCTTGGGAGTTGGGACTTGATTCTGACATGACAGCCTAGGCATCCCAGGGTTGTTTGAATGCAGGTATGAGGCAGACATATTTGAAGACAGAGGCTACATCCATTACAGCTTGAAAGTCTCTCCCGGGGAATGACTGTTCAGCATTTTCAGGCCAACATGTTTGAGGTTGAGTAGAGAAGGGGCTAGATGTGGTCCTAACATAAAGAAGTGATTAGGGTGAGTCTTACTCGGTGTAGGGATGAGTTAGGATGCTGGCACAACTAACAGAAACAAAACGCGTTTGGAATTGTCCAGTGTAGCTATAGCTGAGGATGCACAGACAGTAACCGAAGGCCTCCAAGGGAAGCTCTGGACTAGTTAGAGCTGGATCTGTGTTTCTCCTAAGAGTGTGATGATGTTGCTTCACAGTTCACCATGGGGAACCTCAGAACTTTCCATCCTTAGACAAACCCTTAACCTGTAGATGATATATATCTCCACCCCTGTCAGGGAAAGAACTCTGTGGCCAGCCAACCAACCACAATTTCTTCAGTGCTTAGCTCAGTAATATGTTAGAATTGATCTGTTAGAATTAGTAGTATGTTCAACTATAGAAGACTCAAAATGGAAATTTCATGGTGCAAGAAGCTGTAGCTGATTTGAGGGGACTGAAGACCACAAAACAGAATTCATGTTTATGAATCTCAAAAAAGTGTCATTTGATTGAAAGGCAGAGAATCTGGTGGTTTGAATGAGAATGGTTCTCTGCTCTTGGGCTTTTAAACACTTGATCTCCAGATGGTGATGCCATTTGGGTAAGGTTTAGAAGCTATGACCTTGCTAGAGTAAGTATAACACTGAGGTGGGCTGTAAGAGTTCAAAGATCCCGTCATACCCAGTGACTCTCTCTGCTTCATGTTTGTGGTTTGGGACATGAACATTCAGCTTCCTGTGTGAGCTGTTTGTTGCCATCCTGGACTTTTACTTTTTGGACCTGTAACCCCAAACAAACCCCATGTCCTCTAAGTTGTCTTGGTCCAGTGTTTTATCACAGCAAGAAAATAAGTAATACAGAGGTTCGGCAATAGACTCTGAAGATCAGTTCTCTAGAACAGAGCACTGGAGCTTTAATCTTGTCTGGCGGGGCAGCACATATGAAGTGGTATAATGGCGATATCTTCTGAGGAAAAGGCATAGGCACAAATAGGGACATGAATGGGAAGGTTTGGGCTGTGACCTGATGCATGGGACAATAGTGAGATTCTGATGACAAGAAGAAGCATGAGAGCCTGAACTCAGTCCTTCCCAGAAAATATCATACAAATACTCATTTTGGAATACAGTTTTACAGAACAATGCATCTGGGGTGTAAGGTGACATGGGTCCCTCCAGGAGGAGGAGAACCTCTCTGAAGTGTCAAAGGGCCAGCATGTGACTGTCCAAGGAGCATGAGTGGGCACAGCTCCGTTGTCATATTGGATTAAATCAGAGGCGCTAAATGGATTGGTAAGGCTTCCTCATCGTTTAAACGAATTTTGTATTAATGAGGAGGTTTTGAAAAACCAGACCTTAAAAAAAAATCTCTCTCATGCAAAATGAGAAGCATCGGGTGGACGTTTTCACCATGGCAACAGCAGCTGCCTGCAGATAACACCTCTGAGATTGTTTGTCTGCTGTCCCACTTTCCAGAAGGAACTCAGCTTCCTTACCACCCACAGTCCATATGGGCATTGTAATTAGCAACGGGGCACGCCTACTTCTCCCTCCAGCTACTGCTTCCCAAGTCAAAGGTCATTATTTCTACTGAGATGCCCATCACATCACCTTACAAATTTTTGTCTATTCTAGTGAAAGTACGTTCCTTTTATTTTTGAAGCTTTTTTTTTGACCAGTGAAAAGTAACTGCAAGTTTGTCTGTAATTAAAAATTGCAGTGTGTCTTTATAGATGCTTGTGTATGACAGATAGAAATAAGGGGCATGCACAGAGCTCACCTCCCTGAATTTATTGAGATGTCACTGGAAATGATATTATTTACATCATTCTTAGTTCGATGACCGATATGTGTGTTTATTTGTGTTACATGCCTCACTATTCTTAAGGAAAAAAATGTTTATTTTAGTGAGATTGAACAATTTTCTTTAAAGGATATAAAAATATTAATCGCTCAGTTTCATGTCGTTTGTAATTTTTCAGCCATTATTTTCAGGCTATTAAAGCACCTGTAGCTAAGGGTCAGGTGTGTGCAGGATGCTTCCTTTGCTGACTCTTATTTTCTTTGCTGACTGGTGTGGTGATTGTGATAGATCTGTGGGAACCCCACCACATAAAGGTAGTAACTGTGGCAGAAATGTCTCTATCCAATCTATTTGCAGCAGGAGGCTTGTGACTGGACAGGGAAAAGTGAGGCAGAGCTAAGGGTGGTGGAGGCAGAGGGAGGGGATGAACGGAGAGCAAGGAAGGCAAAACGGCCGCAGAGGTGGGCCCGCACAGAGGCAAGTAAATAGATATGAAACCTAAAGGTTAGGGAAATTGGGATAGCTTTCTAAATTGTGTGGGCATCTTGTGTATCGATATTTTATTGATATATATAGATCCATTGGTTAACTTTAAGCATCTAGAGTTTTGATCTACTGGGTTACTGGAAGGTGGGACCACCAACAGCTGGGGAATTATGGCTAAGATGGAACTAGTGGCTCCTGGAACAAGCGAACCAGAGTTGGAAGCACAGTAACTGAACACTCACTATGGGGGCAAGCTAGAGAGAGGAGCTTGGTGGAACCAGATTGGGAGCTCTGGTCCTGCTGGAGAGCTTGCTGAGACAAAATGGGTTTAGTGCGGGAACATGGCAGGAGCCAGCCGGATGTTTCTTTTCAAATACCTACCTTGTCTGTCTACAAGTGATAGACACTGGTTCTTCCATCCTTTAAGGGCATAAATGCTACCTGAGATATCATTCTCCCAGTGCAGTCCTTCCCAAGAGAAACACCCAGACTAGTCTCACTCAAGAGTGACTATAGAAAATCATTTGAACATGACACATTTCATATGTACTGTTAAAACCACATAAGCATGTGCCTCCGGCATAATTCAAACTGGAAAAAACCCACAAGCTGTTAAAAATTTAAACCATTCACCATGTTATCAGAGGATTGGTAATAGATACTTATGTATTTTGAAATACTTTGTAGGCATTAAGCCGGTCTATGTAGAATGTTTTTTTTTTTTTCTATGTAGAATGTTTAAGGGCACAGCTTTATTTAAGAGGAACAAGTAGGAGTCTCTATGTAGGATAGACACAGCCCCTCCTATCCTCCCTCCCCCATAGCTGTCCCACCCCTCCCTGACTCTGCTCTTTCCTCAGTCTCTATCACTAAGGATGATTTTTATGGTTGATTTTTTATTCTCTAAATTTTAATATTTCCTCAATATGTATTCATGTTGCAGCAAAAATACCAGCATGTGGTATTTCTATTGCGTCATACTCAATGAATTCATATCTTACATCTAGAGCTTGGTGAAATCTCCCAGAATTCAGCGTGCAATTCCACAGATTGCAAAAGTAGTCCTAGAAGGTTCCCTTGTATATGCAATAGATCAGATGTGCTTGGAAGGATGCTGTAGACATCTTCATACCCATGTACAGGGAAAGGTAGAATGTGATCTCTATAATCCGGTACACTGCTAGTCCTTGAATAGAATGAGTGATGTTTCTCATAGTTCCCAGTGCTTACACTCTTAGTTCCACACAAAAAGAGAATAAAATATTTTATGTGGCCATGGACTCACTATCGCTAAAGGTGTTTAAATGTGACACTCGGGGTCACATAGGATTAAAAATAATTCATTTGGATTAGACAATGTTCTCAAACTTTTCTTCTAAGTTGAAACAATCATATACAAGTCTTAACAATGAGTGTCATAAAGTCTTGACTCATAAGTTCATTAGTTTTGTCCTTAGAATATTTGAAGATGTTATTACCAGATACCATAAGGATCTAGACAAGATATTTGTGTGTGAGCATCTGCTGTCTTTGGAGACACTTACCTTGTTTAGGCAGCTTTAATTCAATTCTTCTGGAACACAAGGCATCATGTTTGTTGAAGAGCAAGAGACAGGGTCAGGCGAGGGTCTGGCTCTTCCGTTTACCAACTCTGTAGCACTGTGGTCCCCGTGCTCCGGATTGTTTCCCTGCTGCTTTCTCAACAGTAGTCTAATGCTCTGGACCCTGGGGCTGTTCTGTCCATCTTCATAGGGAAGCATGGGACAGAGGGCTCAGTTTTGATACAGCCAGATTTCACAGACAGATGCGTCAAGCCTATGCAGGAATCAGAGTCTTATCATTGCTTAGTGTACAAACCATGAAATATTAATTATAGTTTTGTTCTACTAGGAAAGATATAAAAGTTGGCATTGTTGTTAAAGAAATATAATTATAATTTATAATTTAAAGTCTATTTGCTCACTGCAAAACTAGAAAAATGCCATGTTTAATGGCATGTTGGGTGGCCTTCACAAACTCCAAAGAGGAGTGTTCAAAAGCATCTTCTTTAATATAACAACATGGCAGACAAGCTAAGAAGCATAGAAAAGGTGATGTTTCTCCTTTGAGCATTAATGCTACTGACTAGTGGGAGAGAGCTGAGGGTTTCTGAGTTTTGCCTTGCTCCTTCATATTTATAACTTAAGACTCTTAGTTAATGCTGAGCCATTTTGTGATAGTCATACATTTATGGGAGCCAAGCAATATAAATTGTGCTATATTTGTTAGCATATAAATAGAGCTATCTGTTTTTAAGGACAGGCGTGATTGCCTCACTGTGTTTATTTGTGGAGGGGTGGGATTTAACATTAAAAACTAGTCATCGCGATGCATTGAATCTGACTTTCGTTATGTCTCTGGATCTGTCTCTGATGTTGGACTGTCAAAGGAAGCATCCCATCTTAAAATGAGGTCTGACCTGCACACAAGAAAATATAGACTAAGTAATCGAAGCTACTTTTAGAAAAGGCACTATACAGCAGGAACAGAATAAAGAATCTTTCCTGAGAGGAGAAAGAAACAACGAAAACACACAGTGAGAGATTTGTTTAAAAAAAAAAAGAAAGAAAGCCATTGTAGGTAGTACCTTAAAGAAGTGAGTGATACCAGCGCAGATGCAGCAGAGGGTTGCCATGTCTGCTGTGACTGGCCTCAGTAGGAGAGGATGTGTCTAATCCTGAAGACACTTGATACACCAGGATAGGGGGGGACATTGGGGATTACCCTCCCAGAGATGAAGGGGAGGGAATGGGTGTAGTAACTGCCCAGAAGGAGGGCAGTATTTGGAATGTATATAAATAAATTAATTAATTAAAAAATAAAATATTTCAATAACTTTATAGGTTGTCAGAAATTTAAAATTGACTTTCCCTTGATATCCTATAGTGATTATTTTAGAAATATTAATATATTTCTACCCTGATGAGGAAGTTACTAATGGTGAAGCCAATCTGCTCTGCACATGGGTGAGAGACCTTCATATTTTAGCAAGTTACTTGGTCATAGACTACTTTATATTTAGATAGACTGCCCAGGCCTAAGAAATATATTTTCTGTACTTTTTGAATAAAAGCCAAAATAGAGAACATTATTCTGGTGCTATGTAGGAGTGGTACATTCTTTGATTTTTAGGTTTGTGAGTGTTCTAGATGGATGTTCCTCATCCATCATTGTTAGGTTAAATTATATTTAGTAAGAATTTACTATATGGAAAGGATTGCCTGACCGTCCTTAAGGCTGTACATCTTAAATATGCTTTTCTTAATAGTTAGATGAAGCATGTCCTATGACCCTAGGTTTATGATATTTTCATTGAGGAAAAGAGTGGCTAGTAACTTCATTTTGTAATACAAAAGCCACTCAAGCTGTGATTATTAAGTTACCTTAGGGCATGGTTTGCACATAGTCAGGGGTTACTTAGGTATTGTGACCACAATCATTACAATCAACCTTACTAATGACCAACTCAGTTTGCATACCTAGAAGGTAGCTGCATGTGCTGGAATTGAACTGACTCAAGCTAACTCCCAGGATGTATACTGGAATACTACAAATGTTTGCGATGTTATGGCCAGGCATGGTAAAATTTCCATGGTTAATTAGATGTTGATGTTGATATCGCCAGAAGCATC
This sequence comes from Grammomys surdaster, assembly GCF_004785775.1. Lineage (NCBI taxonomy): Eukaryota > Metazoa > Chordata > Mammalia > Rodentia > Muridae > Grammomys > Grammomys surdaster. Next base: position 1,453,999 of record NW_021604678.1, read on the forward strand.
CTTATAATGCAGTTACCATGAAGAAAGTTGAATGCAGTGGCATGTGTTTGAAGGAGAGGTGGATTTTGGCCTTTGCTTCTTGAGCATGTGTCTTTGTTCATTACACCGAGGCAGTGCTTATGTGTGGAGGGTCCAGGATGTCCACAGGCTGAGTTCATATCCTCTTTGTGTGCCTGACCATGACTGGCCTGTGGCAGCAGCAGAGAGGTAGAGGTGCTTGTTGGGTAGCTTATCAGTGACTGTGAGGCTTCATACAAGCTCAGTTCTTTTCATTTTATTCACTTAGTATGGAACAGGCTTTCAAAAATACAATACAATGTTATAAAATAAGCAACAAGTAAAACAAAGGCTAACAGTGTGTTCTTTCTGTTTGTCAAATTGATACAAATCTAGATATATCTGATATGGAACCTCAACTGAGAAAATGTCCAATCCCATTGGCCTGTAGGCAAGCCTCTGGGCTATTTTCTTTTCTTGTTTCTATTTAAGATTTTTAAATTTTGGTCATAGTCTTTCCACTTACCCAACTCCTTCCAGTTACTCTCTGCATTCCCACACACCTAACTTTATCCCTACCCCAAACTACTCCCTCATTAAAAAACAAAAACAAAAACAAGAATCAAAACAAGCAACCCAATAATACAAAAATTATCAAACAAACAAAACCAAAACAAAGAGCACATACAAACCATGGAGTCTGCTTTGTGTTGGTCAGTTATTTCTGATCATGCCTTGCTCTGGGGTTTGGTGGATACACTTGATTGGAGAAAGCTGATTTCCCTTTACTAGAAGGTATCAAATGCAAGTAGTAGCTTCTTGTTTAGGAGGGAGACTTTATGTCCAAATCCTTTTCTCTGGGCTGGGATTTTATTTGGTTTAAACTTGTGCAAGTCTTATGTGTGCTGCCACAGTCTCTTTGAGTTCATAATGTGCATCAGTCTGGTTATATCTGGCACCCAGTTCCCTTCAAGTCATCTACTACCTCTGATTCTTACAATAATTTTCCTCCTCTTCTGCATAGATCTTGAGTCTTGAGTGGTGGGATCTGATAGGCATCCCATTTAGGGATGCTTCAGTGTCTCTTACTCTCTGCACATTGTCCAAGTATGAGGCTGTGTGTTAGTTCCCATTGACTTCAAGAAGACTGTCTGATGAGGTTTGAATGTTGCACTGATCTATGGATGTAGCAATATGTCATTAGGTATCATTTTGTTGCTATTTTTCTTTAGTAGAAAGTTATTAAGCTTTCTACTAGGGCCATGACCTAGTCTGCTCTCATGTTCTTGGTCACTTTAGCAGTATTATCTGTCTCATGGAGTCCTTCAATTCAGGCGGTTGGTTACTCCTATAACATTGGTGCCACAGTTCCACCAATCAGGCTGCAGGTCTCAGGATTTGTGGCTGAGTGATATTGATGATTACTTTTCTCTGTCAGTAGCACGCACAGTACCTTCTAGCACTGTGAGTACCAGTCAGTAGTTATGAAGCTTCTAGTTGGGCACAAGCTTGACTTTTCTATGTTTGATGGTATAAATAAATGGTGTCTTCAGCAGTCGTGCTATTAAGTGGTCGAGGGTAAGCGACGTTATTGGTTATAGACTGTTCTGTTTGGAGGTCCTACATAGGACCCTTTGTGCCAATAACTCAACAAGAAATAACCCATTCCTGGCAATGAAGGTTTTACTTGATGGCATCATTTCTTCCATTATATGATGAGCTCAGTTCATTTTCTTTTTTGTATGTGTGTATTTTGGAAACATCTTCTGCAGTAGGATTCAGTACTGCTTTTCATAAGACCCTCAGCATTAGCGGTCCCTCCTCTGTTCTCACATCCCACTTACATCCCATTCCCCCTTTATCCTTTATCCCAGTCTCCCATGGATCTTTTTATAACAGTGTATTCTATTTTCTCCTCCTTGGAAGATCCCCTTCTCCCTCTTGGTCCCTGAATAGCCACCTAATAATAACCTTGTGGTTATTCTGATTGAAACACACACATATCTAAAGATTGAAAGCTAATATCCACATAGAAAAGAAAACATGTGATATTTGTCATGTGGTGTCTGGGTTGTCTTACTTAGGATGATTGTTTCTAATTCCATCCACTTACCCACAAAAAATGTATTTTTCTCAATACTTGAATAATATTACATCGTTTAAATGTAGTACACACTCGTCCATTTATCAGCTAATGGACACCTATACAGTTTATGACTTCTATTGTGAACAGAGAAGCAGTGAGCATGGATGAGCAAGTAAGAACAACATAGAGTCTTCTGGATATATGCCCTAGGCTGGTATAGCTGGATCTCGTGAAAGGTCAATTTTCAGGTTTTGAGAAACCTCTACATTGACTTTCACAGTGGTGACAGCAGTTTGGACTCCCATCAGTGCCACCGATTGGGAAGGGCCCATCCACTGTGGAGCAGAGACACTTCTAGACAGTTGTCCTGGGTGGTGTAAGAAAACAAATTGCACAATCCAGGAAGGAGCAGGCCAGTAAGCATCATTCCTCCATGGCTTCTGCTTCAGGTCCTGCCTCCACTTTTTGCCCTGTATGCCTGCCTTGATTTCTCTTACTGGTGTACTGTGACAGGAGAGTTGTAAGAGAAAATAAACCCTTTCCTCCCCATGCTTTTGGTCATGGTAATTTGTCAAAGCAATAGAAGCCCTAACTAGTATACCATTAATGCTAACCAAGGAATACTCTTGTATAAAACTTTTAATTAAAGAGAATTTCAGTTTTATTTTTTACTTTTCACTGTGAGGATTATAAGATATAAATGGGACTTTTTATTTCAGTTTTAAGAATGGAAGAAAATTTCATGATCTAAAGTTTGTAGCTCACTATGATGCCGCTGCTGCTGCTGCTGCTGGTACATAAATAACAACTCATCACGTGCCGTGCCATGTTCTGAGTAGTGCTGAGTGCTTTTAGCATTATGAAATCAAGTTCAAAATTCTTTAAATAAAACTTAAATATCAGAAAATATAGCTTCAATTATTCCTTCAGTCGAATGTCAGTTCATACTAGCAAAAATAGCAGTAAAAGCAAATTTTCATTTTTAGTGGTATGCCTTCTTTTTAGTCCCAGATAGCATTGAAAAATGTCCTTTCTTCTCCCTCAGCAGAGCAGATGCATTATTCCCCCGTTCTAGTCTAAACTAAGCTAAGAGCTTGACAATTCATGAGTAAGTAGCTTGTGGGTATTATTCTTGGATATATGCACCTAAATAGTCTATTTATAATTTAACTAAATCATGTCGTGAGACACATCCTCCCTTGTGGAGTGGGGGATGGCCTCGAAGAGCTCATGGACGAATAGAGGCATAAAGGTATTGCATCACCATGTTCTCTTACAGCTCCTTCTATTTCTATCATTTTGAAGTTTAAGCAATTCAGCAAGGAAAAGTAGATTTTGTGGAAGACTGTACTAACCTGAAAATTATGCAGAAATATAGCACTATGTCGGATATTTTATTTTGGGGGAAAATGCAACAATAAAATGTAGGTATTTGTTGTGCTACATAGAAGACTTTCTTATTTCTTCCCCACATTGGTGTGTAAGACACTAAGATGATATTTAAAGATAATAGCCAAAATAAACCTCAGACACTATATCTTATTTTCAAATGGATAATTAACCTCAAATCTGAAATTTATGATGCCAAGCAACCATTATTTTTTTTTACATCAAATCAATTATTTTCTATCCTATTAATATTAATGTTACCAGCATTTTCCTAATGGATGAATGTCAGGACCTAAGACATTTTTTGACATCTTTATCTGTTAAATGGTGCATTCACCTGCTAGTGTGCTGTGTAGTTCCTGCCTGGATACATCCTTTAATTCCACAGCCAGCACAGTACCAGATTCACTCTGCTTCGTGTCTGACTGGAAACAGGCTTCTCACTAGCATCCCTCCTCGGTCTTCTATGTAAAAGTAGTTTGGTGCAGGAATCTCCAACTTCAGATCACTAAAGTTTCCTTCTTGCCCCAGAATTGACAGCACACTGCTCCCCAGCCTGGACTTTACAGGAAGGCATAGCCACTATCGCTGAGGAACACTTGCATGTGCAAAGCCAGCCTGTGCCTCAGCCAAGCTAGAGCATCCCCGTTTCCTGAAGGGGTGCCACACTTTTTGACTTTGGGGTAACCTTGGTTCCTATCTTTACCTTCTGAAGTCCTCTTTGCCTGTGTATCCCAGTGACCAATTCTCCACATCCCAATGTGGATAGGCCCTCTTTTCTATGCAGCTGCATCTGCCTTTTAAGCTGTATAGTTCCTGTTGTTGTAACCAGTGTTACATTTTATGATGCCCGTTTCACTGCTCCTTTCTCATGCACAAGAGCCCAGATTCTTCTTATGAAGTGGAAGGGTGGGAGAGTGAGGCTGGGTTTTCATCTCCCCAGATTCTGCTCAGGCATGTATATGATCAACCCACCTTTAGCACATTAAAAACAAATCTCGAGTTGTACAGCATGAGCTTGTGAGTTTCCTTCTTCACAAGACAGCTCTTCAAGGACACAGTCATTTTCTAATTAGAGAAGTGAAAAGCCTTTGTCTGAAAATTTAATTCAGAAAATTATTGTGCCTTTGGAGGTCACCTGGATCTGATGTCTGGATTTCTCCCTGTTGTATTTGCTATTTGTTTCTTCTAGGTCCCTTATTGTCATACCTGGGTTGTCATTTGAATGATGGCACACAGTTGGAAGGTCAGGAAACACATGATTGAATATTCTTCACCCACACTCATACAGCCTGAGCATACATGTGGCCACATGTAGAGTTAGTCTTACTGCAGTGTAACCCAGGGCCACCATAGCAATGTTCATTCAGTGGGTAAGAGGCATCTCAGAATATGATAGTGTCTAAGCTTTGTCTAGTTGCTGAAATGCTAAGGGTAAACAGAAAATATCTCCTATAATTTCTCTTTGCATCTCCATTAAGAACTATTTAGATTTTTGAACTGTTAAAGGACAAAACTCTGCTCTGCGGTAACTCCTGTTTTAATTTGCATGATGACTTTGGCCACACTGTCTCATTCCTGGTTCTAAGTCTGTGTGTGTGGATGGATAGAAAGGTAGTGAGCCTAATAGCACACCCCTCACAGTGTGTAGTTTGGGGCCACTGAAAGTTCCTGACCCCCTTACAAGGAATCTACAGGGCCAACAATATCTTTATAGTACTTTAGTTTCCCTTTTTTATATCTGCTCTTCCATGAGTTTGCAATGAAACCTTTGAGAGATGCTCTGATCTCTGACATCACAAGCAACCAAATGCAGAGGCAAATGTGAGGACCGGTGTGTTTTCTGTGTGCAGGAGTTGTACTACTTTACATTGTGTTCATCTCAGCAGGCACATCAGTTGATTCCATTTTCAGGATGTTTAAAATCATGCATGCAAAAATTGCCTCCTGATTTTCTTGAAAAAAAAAGTGATTATTTTTTATTGAAATGGAAATAAACATTGAAGTGACATCTACTCTGCTTTACAATCATATTTCAGAATTACTTTTTTTTGAGTTTTTGGTCATTTGAATTCTAGGACATGATTGTTGTTACTGAAAATGATCTTAGCATTCCGACATAATGGAAACAAACGCTCCCAGTGGACGATTTTAAAAGTCTATGAGGACTGCTTGAAGTCTTCCTGAGCCACATCATTTTTTTTTCTAGGTTAGAATTTATGGATGAAAGTCTCTTCTGGATAGGAAGGAAACATGGACAAAGGATAATTAATACCTATTAGGTATGCATGCTTGGTTAGTATGTGTTAGTGATGGATTACGTTTTATAAAATGTTTTTAAAACCTGTTTTAAATGCATGCTAACTTTCTGCACACATGTTTATATACAATAACACTAGAAACCACAAAGGACCTTATGTTTCTACTCACATAGTATGTAGGCTCCCACACATGTCCTTGAGTGAACACCAGGATGATGAGATTGCCATGGGCTACAGGTCTGAGTCAAGCACAGCAACAGAGGAAATACAAGAAGGGATAGCTGTGAGGCCAAAAATAGAGACTTGTGATTAAGAAGATTCATATATCAAACACATGTTTATTTGCAATTTAGAAATCTAATAAGAAGAAAAAACATATTATATCTAAAACACCCCAAGTAATTGATAATTCTAGAAAACAGAGATTTGAACACATGAAGTTTTAGGGGTACCTATGGCATACTCATATCTTTGCACTGGCTTGATCACTGACCATAGGTGTGCACTGGGAGCACTTGATACACACTCACAATGCCTCTGATCCATTATGAGATTAACCTTTACGGCTTCTTGAATGTTTATTATGTTTTTTGGGCTGAGAGCTTTGGAACTCTTTCCTAGTTTTTGATAAACTTTCTAAAAAGTCCTTTTAAACTGGTTCATTGCATTGTGCTGTAGTGTACAGCTGCTTATACTGTGGGTTATGTCCCCACGTGGGAGGCTGGGTGATGATCACATAAACTCAATGTGAAGTCATATAAAACAGCCACAGGGAAAGGGTTCTGAGCCAACGAGGACTCAAGATTGACTAAAAGTCACACACAGTGAGTCTGACTTGTTTGAAGCTGCTTGTCATGCCACGAGAGGTCACTGTAGCTTTGAGCGTGCACACAGCAGGTGACTGCACTGTGCACACCTGCCATGCAGCCACGCAGGGCCACCTAGATTTACTGTAAGTAGAGAGTTTTCTGCTCTTGCAGAACGTAAAGGTTACTTCTGGAAAACAGAGACTTTCAGTGTTTACTGCTGTGATCCCTCAGTACCTTAAGTGTCAAATCATTCCATCTTCATATTGTAGTGTTAGAATGTCTGAGTTTTCAAAAATTACTGTTTGAATTGATGACTTAACTCTTATAAAAAGTATTATCAAATGGGGGTGGGGTGGGGGGAAGTGACTCATTCTGTGAAACAAATGCCTCACAAGAATGAGGACCTAAGATTGATCCCTAAGACTACACAGAAGTCTGTGTGCACTGTTACATGCTTGTAACCACGGTGAAGGAGAGAGAGGTGTATCCCTGGAAGCTTCTTGGTCAGCCTTCACAGCCTACTGTGAAAAATCATTAAATGAATTTTGGCTTGTAGAACAGAATTCTAACAATTTCTGAAATGGTTCTTAATATGCTTCTGTCATTTTATTATGCATTCATGTATGTCATTCTCAGCATTGATAATTACAAGATCAATACATTGATCAACTGAATAATGTTGAATATGATCTGTGATGCAGCCAAGACTTATTTATTATATAAAAGTTAACAAGCAGATTCATCTTATTAGTTTAAAATTTGCTCTTGTTTTCAATAAGTGTTAGAATTACATGTATGCCAAAGGACTGTTTTAAAAGAAGTTTATGATTTCTTATTGTAAATATTGATTTGTCTGCTTAGTGTACATTTATGTCTGATGTGTCACAGAAACTGCTCTGAAGACAAAGTCTATGGAAGGAGCCTGCTTAGCAAGCCCTTGGAGAGTCAAACTGATTCTGTGATCTTCATCCTTGTTCTATGACTTCCAGGGACCATTAGACTGTCTTCTTCTCAAACCAACATTTCTAGCTTTCATGGCTTAAGGTTTACAACTCTTTCAATGTCTTCGCTGCCTGTGAACAAAATCTACCTTTGTATCACACGTGAAATCTCTCAACTTGGCCTCTTTCAAATGGCCTTTCCCCCTTTTCTAATGCCCTGGATGGCTTTTCGTGGCTTCATTGGCCCCTCTCCACTCAATCCTTGTGTTTTAGGCATATCCAAGTTTTTGCCTTTTATTGTGTCTGTGTCTTGTGTATATTCTCAGTAACCTGGAATGTTTGTTTCTTCCTTTGTCAGGGAAAATTGTTCAGAATTGAAAACGGGCTTGCAAGGATGATTGGCCGTAGTGGTGTAGGAGGAGCTGACTGGCCTGTCTTGCAGCTTTGTGTCGGTGGAAGATGAGTTGTTGATAACTGAGGGTAATGCCGAGGTTTTTGTTTATAGTTATGTGAATGACTTCTGAGCATATGGATTTGTTTAAGTCAAATAAAATATTTGGTAGGTTCTCTATCTGAACAAGAGAAATGAGTTTAACTTTTTGAAAACAACATTTCGCACCTGCCCTTGTGAGCTTCCATATGTAAGTTCTCTGTTACTCCTCAGAATATATACAGTGATAATACCACTCTCCTAGTGTGACATTCTCCAATTTCTGGACAAAATTAGCCATGTGTCATGTGTCTCACAATGCTGAGGTTGCACTTCTAGTTTACCTTTTCTAGGTCACTTGCCAAAGTTTGCATACCCTGTTTTCCATGAGAATAGCCTCACCATAAGAGAAAAATTTTTTATTTACTTTTGTATCACCTCTCCCTTTTCAGAGTACAACACATGGATGCAGATATTTGCATGATTCTGTTTGAAGTCATCAAGTAAGCAGAACATGCTTTAGTGTCTGTTGGATGAGGAGAAATTGGTGGACAGAGCAAAATCCAAACATTGTCACTTGCTGTGAAAAATATAACTTAGCGTGATATTGAAGAGAGTTGCAGGGAGAAGGTGAAAGGAGACAGAATGTCCCAGAAGATAGACTGAGCATGCTGGGATCTAAGGCTTGTAGCATGGCTTCTTTCCAGAAGTGGCTTAGTGGGGACATTTTTCTTTTGTCATACTTGATGCATTTGTAAATTAGGGCTAATAATTAATATAATTATCAAGACGGAAGAATTCCCACAATGGGATGTTTGAGGCGAGAGTGTGCAGGAGGCAGCCTCCTTGGCTCATTTGTCAATGAGTGGGCATGGGAGACACTCAGGATAAACACAGCTTGAAGAAAAACTAAGAAATGGCTTGAGTCATTAGCACGTGTTCAGAAGCATCTCCTGCAATGGTTAGAGGTGCCCTCACACCCTTCCTATTCATTTTCATTTATCCGTGAACTTGTAGATGGGTTTTTGGCAACAAAAGCCACCATGAGAATGAAGAGAGAGACTGCCCTGTTCCCACTCCCACCCACAACATTCTGCACACAATTAAATTGAGTTGTGTTTGGATGCCTAAGGGTTCCAGTGCATTTTCAAATGCTTGGGAGGTTTTCCTGAAGCAAGGAGAGATTTCAAATATTTACTGGCAAATAGTCCATTTACAGCTAGACTTAAAAATTCCACAGTAAATGTTCAATTTATGTCTTGGCAGGTGAGAGAATCCAAACTATTTACTAACACAGTTAATCCATGTTTCCATGACAACAGAGGCAGTTCCTGTCAGCCCAGGGTTGCTTTGCCAGTTGACTTCAGTAGTGAACACTGTGTGATGTTGCCAAATGTCTGACTTCTGTGTTTCCAGTTCCAAGCAATTGTTTCTTATTCTGCATGCTAATGAGCCGTCTACAAAGGCCTTGGTTCAATGGCACTGAAACCAGGACTCAGAATTGGAGGTAGAAAACTAGGGAGTGGTTTGTCTGGAGTGAATTTAAAACTACATATAATTGGACTGCACATTCCCTAACCAGCCATAACAGTGCTTCATTAATAATTTTACCATGCTATCATTAGGCAGCTGGGCCTGGATGAGAAATGGCCGAATATCTGTTATCTTTGAATCAGATGCTTTTTCAGAAGGGCATGCTGCCTTTAGCTGGTTATCATCAGCATGTAAATCCAAATGACTGTGCACATGCATGCCAGCTGAGAAAGCAAATTGCAACCCAAATGCTTTTCCTGCTTTTGAGAAATGTTCATATATTGATTGCTCTGACACGGAGAGAAAGCAGCTGCCTGCGGTGCCAGCTCAGAGATTTAAAATGAGAGAAAAGAAAAGGGAAAAGCATCTGAGAGAGGAGAAAGCTAAGTGGGTTTTTTTTTTTTTTTTTGCCTTTTGAACACATAGAGAAACTGAGACTTTAAATTCTAAGCGTGTCATCATCACCACTGCAGATGACGGACATGCTCCGTGTGTGTCATATCCTACCCCTGAAAGCAGATGTCAGGGCCGGAATTTTGGCCTCTCCATAGCGTAAGCTCTCTGAGCAGACTGTACGCGGCTGCATTCCTGGCAGCTAGGACAGGGCACAGGACAGGCACCTAATGAGTACTCAATAAATATTTAATGAGTTTAGTGAACTAGGGAACATTTAAGCTGGTCCCGCTTCCTGAAGAAGCCTCTAGCCTCCTCCCTTTGCTGAGGAGCAGGACAGCCCTTTACCATGACACTCAACTGCTCTTTGTTCAAAAGCTCCATGGTGTTAAGGTTGGAGCTCCAGGTGCCTACCCCTCAACACCTCTCAAAGATGGAGCATTTCATTAGAATATTCTTTTTCCCCCAAATCATAGAACTAGTTTGTAGCTTTGTATAGCATCTCTTGACACTAATTTTCACTTTTAATTTTGTTATTATTGGTTGTATGTGTTCAGTTACATGGACCTGTATGTAGGTGTCCTCATATGTAAGTATGCATGAACACATGTACATGTGGATGTCAGAGATCCACATCAGATGCTGGCCACATTTTTCTTTTAAAGACAGGGTCTCTCACTGAATTTGTAGCTATCCGGTTGCTAAACTTGCTGGCCAGCTAGCCCCAGGGCTCATCCTACTTCTGCTCTCCCAGTATTGGAATTACAGGAGTGTTGTAAATGGCTTTTTACATGATGCTAGGAATCTGCACTCTGGATGTCAGGCTTGCATTCAGAGTATTTTATCACAGGACCTCATTGTCCAACAGCTCCCAAAGTGGCATTCATTCCTGCCTCTGGGCTTTGTGGTAATCTGTAGTGTCTAGTAGGGTCATTGTTGCCCAGTTAGATGGTAACTCCATTTTAACTGGTGTGTGTGTGTGTGTGTATGTGTGCTATGAATAGTCTTATACAATGGTGGGTTTTCATATCTCTTTTTGGAAAGATCTTTAGTGTTGTTTATTACCCCCACCATGATTTTTTTTTTACACAAAATGTCTATGGATGAGTGACTACATGCTATTGCTTTAAGCTCTTTTAAGGAATTGGTTGAAAACCCTTCCACAGTTACACTCTCTTCCCTCATTATCTTTTATTTTTTGAATTATCCTTTACAGCCTGCTTAGCTTGTTTTCTTAGACTTTAGAACTTTGACTTCTCTTCCAAAGATGTCTCCTTTTCTGTGGGAAGAAAGACTATACCCTTTGCTGTTAATATTGGAACTTACAGACACATGGGTCTTGTACAGCAGCCCCAAGTTATGGACAATGGAAACGGAAATGTGCAAATTAGAGTCTCAAAATAATTACTCATGAGTATCCCATAGCTTTGAAGGGAAGGATGTTAAGAAAGTTCTAAAACCGTATTGACTTTGAGTGTGGAAGCTGCTCTAGAAACAGTAAATGTTTTACATTTTCTACAGTGTTTTCTTAGTGTAGAAATCTTTTATCCCATTTATTTCTGTATTATATCAGAATCTGGAAAACAAATGTCACTCAACCGTCTTCATGATACCATTTCCAGGATGTATTCTTCTTACTCTTTGAAAATCCTGGATTTACATGGGTCATTTTGTTAGGAATTTAAAAATGAGGACTGTTTATATTGATGAATGAGGTTTAGGATTCACACTTAATTCTCACATGAATTGCACAGCAGTGCACAGTTAGATCTTTTTAAGACATCAAGGAAGTAACCTTGATTGTCATTTTTAATGCGTTTAGTGGCAAAACAAGGAGAATCATTGTGCACTTAAAATTCTTTACAAGTATTAAGAAATTAATCCAAATAAAATCTTATGAGAAATGCATTCTCTCTCTCTCAAGATGGGAATACTGTTTACCATATAATATTCTAGTCCAAATTTATAAACAGTGGTTAAGGGTAGTATTTCTGATCCTGAGTACTATAATTAAATCCTCCTTTCATAGTCTCCTTTGTAAACAGTGTAACATGGTAATTTCTAGTCTTTGCCTTTAGATGACGGGTCTTGATATTTTAAGAGGAGGAATATCTAGATAAGAAACACACACAGCATCTTACTCCTTGGGTTGCTATAAAAACAAAACAAAACAAAACAAAACAAAACAAAACAAAACAAAACAAAACAAACAAAATGAAACACCACAGACTGGGTAATTCATAAATGACAGAAATTTATCTCTCACCATTTTGGAAGCTGGATGTAAAAGACAGTGGTGATAGCAGCATCAATGTCTGCTGATCGTAATCCCTAGATGGCAGCCATTTTACAGTGACCTCATGTGATTGCAGACGCCGGACCCTCACTGACCTGGTTCAGAAGGGCACATAGTCCCTTATAGACTCAAACTCAATATGGTTTTATAACCTTTTAACTCACAAGTCCTCTGCCCTTATGTTGCCACCTTGAGGCTAGGATTTCAAGATATGAAATTTGGGGAACACACACAGACCTAAGCACATGTAATGAGATAAGTTATGATCTGCTAAAGCTAGTCTGTAAGCTCCAAACCCTTTCAGTTTTTATTAAAGATCTTCAAGTGCCTCTTAATGAATGTTTACATGTCTAAAGTGTGAAACAACCAGATGTGATCACCACTACCTTCATTCTGAGAAACAAATCACTATGGTGTGCCAAATTGACTTAAACTTGAGACTCGAGTGCAGGGGGCCGTGTCTCACAGGCATTCTTTTGGCTTTCGAGTTCTTTCCTATAAATTGAAGTTCAGAGGGTATGTTAGCATCAGATTGCTGCTGGCTTTTGTGGATGTGTATACTAGGAGAGAAGCAGAATGCACGTTTATTTTCTATCCAACTTTTTCTCTGTCTGATCTGGTTCTCGACAGAGAACTTCATGAGAACCCTCTGCCCACCCTTGGCCTTGAACTTTTGGATTTTGACTACAAGAAAGGAACCAAAAGAGAAAGAGAAAGACGATATCATGATATCATGGTAATTGTTGTGCATGGACCAGACTCTCAGAGTTTAGGAACTCTGCCACAGGTGACTGAATTAACTTATCACATGCTAATGGCTTCTCGGCAATGGTGACTAGGTCATGGTAGGTAGCCACTGTTTATGAAGCATCCCCTATGAGTCTGGCAGTGGAATACAGGAAGTCACAGTCTCTGCCCTTGTGGCGTTTTCAGGACAGGAGAAAAGGAGAACATGGAACGACACAAGTGGTTTAAAGGACCAAAGGATGCAAATATGAAGGCGTTGTGCCAGGAAATGTTCATGAACGCCCAAAAGCCCAAGGAGCCGAACATGATGCAATTGAAGTACTGTCTCTTTATTCAAGCTTGAGCTTTGGCTTCCTGCCAACACTGACAAAGCAGGAAGGTGGAGCCCTGAACCTAGTTTTAGGCAAGCATGTATAGAGGCAAGAAGGAGATATCTAGCCTGGTACACATCTAATGGGGGGTGGGGGTGGGGGGTGGATTGTGGCCTTTAATGTAATTGGCTGGTGCTGGGAGCCAAACTATAAACTTAACTTCTGTTTTCCTCCTGATTGGTGGTTGTTAGGAAGTGAAGTGCCAGGGGTGGACTTGTAACCTGGGGGGTGCAGATTTGTTGGGGAATAACCTTGAAACTGGTCTTGTTGCAGGGTGGGGGGGTAGGGGGGTAGGGGTAAGGCGTGTAAGCCTGGCAACTGGTGCTAGGTACTGGCCTGTTAGTTAACTTGAGTTGAACCTTAGGCAGGGTTCTCTAAGATGGAATCTGAACCCAAAAGATTGGTCTCTCAAAGGTGACATACGGTCCTCACTCTGCAAGTATTTCCAGATGCCGGATCATGGAGGATCCTCTATGTGGTCTCAGGGAATTTAAATTTGTTCAGATAAGAGAGAAAGTCACAGAGAAGTTTACTGAAGGGAAAGGGCAGGGTACATTTGTATTTTAAGTCTGTCTCTCTGGCTACAATGTGGGCAAAGGGTAGAGGTGAGACAGAGAAAACAGCAAAGACCATTTTAACATAGGAGCATACAGAAGAGCCAATTACATTTTCACCAGCAGTGATTTTTTTATTATAAAATTATTTGTGTATATACAGATAAAGCTGTATGATGATATTTATGTTACTGGGTTTTATATAGCTATAAAAACCTATGGATATAAATATTAAGTACCAACAAAATTAAAACAATAATAAAATTCAAATTAACTACATTAAATTAAAAGGAGGAGCAGTATATTCTTGTAGAGATGCACTTAAGATATTAAGTTTCAGAATTCACAATATTTTCTTTATATTTCTTGTGGTCACCTGACTGTGTCTGAGTATGATGTACTCTGGATACTGTCCTTACTACAGCTGATTATGCCTTTTCTTCTCTTTGAGAAATGTTGATTTGAAGTGACCAATTTCAAACTGGATGCTGGTGGCGCACACCTTTAATCCCAGCACTTGGGAGGCAGAGGCTGCCAGATCTCTGTGAGTTTAAGGAAAGCCTTGTCTACAGAGCTAGTTCCAAGACAGCCAGGACTACACAAAGATGGGGCCCCACCCCTGAAAGTGACTAATTTCTTACTTTGGTATATCCCAAGTATAATAGTGCACCAGGACACATAATATTAAAATACTTTAAATTTACTGTTTATTAATCACACTTAGTAAAATACCATCATTTACTGCATGGCTATTAACCAGAAAATTGGCACATACGTTAAGGAATCTATGTAAAATGCTAGCTTATAGCACATACACGATGATGTTCCCTTTTAGACATCTCTGTGTGGGACATTGGAACATTTACCATAATGCTGCTTGTGTTCTGCGAACTCCAGCTTCTGTTTTCATGGCTTCTGAAGTACTCTGAAACTTGAGTTGGTTCCTCAGATCTTAAGGAGTGAGATCATTGTCTTTAAAAAATATATTATTTTTAATTTAAAAAATTTTTAATACCATCATTGGCCTCATACCTGTCGTCCCTTCAGACCTTTCCATGAGTCATTTTTTTTTGTCTAGTTATTCGTCCAGAGTTGAGGTCTCATGATCTTCCCCTTCCACATTAATGTGTTTACTGGTGTTGTCCTTGTTCAGATCTTGTTTAGGTGGGCATGTTGATGAGCCCTCGTGTGTAGCTTCTTTGACATTTCTGGGATACACAATCTCACAGCAAACTCCCTGTTCCTTGGGCTCTTACAATCTCTCTGTCCCTCCACTGTAGTGGTCCCTGAGCCTTAGGGTGGGGGATTGTGGTGCAGATAAGGTCCTCACTCTCATCAAAGAAAATTCTCTTTGCAATAGTCAGAGACCATTTCAGAACACTGTAGTGAGTCAAAATTCAGGGGGCAAGAAAATGTGTTGCTCAGTCACAAAAGATGTATCTGTAACTCAATTCTTTTAATTAGTTGATTGCATTTCACTTTCTTATTTGCGATGGGCAATTAAAAGAAATAGTATTCTAATATCTGTTGTTTTTTCATGAGATCAAAGTCTCAATTTATTATAAATAATACAAGGTTATTAAGCCCATTCTATAAATCTCTCTTTCATGTAGAATATATTCTCATAAAGAGAACTTTTATCCTTGTCATAGGCAAAATATTCAGTGTGGATTATAATTGATGTGACTGTCTTGCTTTGGCTTTAGTAGGAAACTTAATTCATATATTATGCAAATATTTATTTGGGTTCTGTGTAGCAGCAAGGTCAGGAATAAAGGATACACAAGATGGACAGAGTAGGTTATGGGATCCAGAGAGAGATACAAGGCCTCTATGTTAAGCAGTACCCTTTAGACATCTCTTCATCACTACCAAATCCTTTGCTTTGCATTCCTGCTCGTGTCTTTGAGCCTTTGATTCAGTTTTCATGTTGTCCAGGACAGAAAATAGTAGAGTTAAAGAGGGAGGAAATATAAAAACCACACACTTACAATATGTGAAGACACACTGAATATTGGAAAGTTTGGCACTAGAAGCTATGGTAAAATTTTTTAAGCATTCATTTTTTTCTGTGTATTTTATACCATAGTAGGCAATCAATACTGCCAGAATTATTTTCCCATAAGATTTATTTGACAGGTGTTTCTGAGCATGTGCTGTGTGCTAGAGCAACAACAACAATAGCAACAAAACTCTTCTGCTCTCATGAAGGTTATAGTGAAAAAAGATAGACCCCAAACCAAGTAAGCAATGGACCAAACACAAACCACAAGCAAAAAGAACAGCTGGCACATGCTTGAAATCTGAGAGGAAGCAGTTGAGCAATAAGGTAGGGGGTCACAAGTTCAAGGGCATCCTGATCTATGAAGATAGTTCTAGTCAATCCTGAGCAAGATAGTGAGATCTTGTCTCAAAAAAATAAAAAGTTCTAAGGATACAAGTCAATGAAAAAAACATTCCCCTAATGTGTATCCGACCCTAGATTCAGTCTTTAGTGCCACAAAGAAAAACAAACAAAACAAAAAACAAAGCAAAGCAAGCTACAGCATTTTGCATGCTGATAAATCTGTACAGAAGAGCAGTGCAAGCCTAGATGTTAAAAAGTACAGAGAGTACTCTCGTAGAGCCAGGGAGAGGCAGCTTCACTAGGTAGGAATACTTGGGTCCAACGCTGAGAAGGATTGAGAGCAAGTCTGTTCTGTGGAGGACGCTCAGGTGGAGGGAACCAGCAAAGTAAAGGTATGAAGGGGAACGCAGTGAGTGGCTGCCAGGAATCATAGGCTCAGTGATCATTTTTATTCTTTTAATTTTTATTTTTTTGTTCTTTTTATCTCCCACATTATCCAGATGTACCACTTTAGGGCACATACTCAAAGTACTACAGAGACACACACTCATTCATGTTGACTGTTGGTCTATTCATAATAGCATAGACAGCCTAGACATCCTTTAACTGATGAATGGATGATAAAGATGTGGTACATTTGTACAATGGAATGTTTTGCTTCATCTATTAAGAAAAGTGAAATTATTAAATTTACATGTAATTGAATGACACTAGAAATCTTCATCTCGAGTGAGGTTAATATAGACCCAGAAAGACAAGCAGTGAATATTTTCTCTCATATGTGAATTTTTAGCTTTGAATCATTAGATATGTCATTTCCTTTGAAATACCCATAGAGGTTAGGGAATTAGTAGGGAGATTTGGGGAAGGGATACTTCAAGAGAAGGGAGACAGACCCCAGTGATATAAGGAGGGAGAGGAGGATGATGGAACAGGAGATTTAAAGTGAATGGAAGACAGGAGGGCAGGGAAGAAGAGAAAATATGGTGGAAGGTAGTTAAAATTAACGGTGCATTTGAAAAGCCACATGAAAACCCATCACTATGACTGTGGAAGCTTTCCACAATTTATATATATGCATAATGTGGAAAGAGTTTAAATAGAGTTACCCTATAGCGGGGTGATAATTCCTCAACTAGACACCACATGCTAGCAAATAAAATCTCTAGTACCAGGAGTGGATTTGATTTGTTGGTCAATGAACCCATACATCCACACCCAAGCTTTACAGACTATTGCCAGTACTCTTGTCTACCCTCTGGGATTTCATGGTAAGACACCACATTCTTGAGTCGTTAAACAAGTAGCAATCAAGTTAGTGCTCATCTGGAAGCTTCATCCCTACTGAATGGCTTGTATGATGTTGGGCGGTACTATGCATTGTATTGGAGAAGAAAAGAAATCACTGATCGTACCCAGCCATCAACCTTATGAGCTACAGCAATGCCTGCCTTGCAAACTCTGCAAAAGTGGCAAGACAGTATTGGGGCAACCAATCACCCCCTTAATGGATTGAAGGCCTACTCTGTGAGGTGTAATTGTGCCTGGCACTGTATGGGGAGAAGAATTTGTTTTTGTTCTTTCAAGGATTATACTTACTTATGCTGTGGCTACTGAGCAATGGCAGGGAGCAACACCCATTGTCCCTTGTCTCTTTCCCTCCTCCTCTCTTTCCCTTTGCAGGCAACTCTCCAAGACATTAACCCATAATTGCCAAAACCCAGTGCACCTAGTACAACTTTTGATTGTCAAACGGTGAGCAAAGTGAATGACTTTCACAACATAGACTGTTAATATTTACATACAAACTCTGGTCCAAACTTAAGAGAAGTGTTTTTGGACTGAACTACCTCAAAAAAAAAAAAAGGCCTGGGTTCTTAGATTTGAGTGCAGAACAGGTCATAGGAGGAGATCTCTAGGAAGGGAGATACTGAATGGAATGTTGTCAAAGGCTCCATGCTTCAGGGCCAGTCCTGTTCAGCATCCCTGTGAGCCTTTGGACCAGGTCCCATGGGGTTCCATTGGCCATTCTGTTAGAGACATTTCTATGTGACCTGTGGTATACTGGCTAATAAATGGCATACAAATTAAATATTCAAGATGGTACATCAGAAGCAAATTTGGTTTACAACCACTCTTTGGTAGGGATGTAATTTTACAACTTATTAGATACAAAATTAAAATCTCTATACTCATGAGATATGTATATTCATCTTCATGTCAGTAATCAAATCTTGTCTGCATAGTCGATCAGACACAGAGCATCTTCAACATTCTTCAGAGGTGATGGATATTCTAATTTTATAATTGTCAGTGCTGAGGACACCACTTTAAAAAATATATAGTACAAGTGACAGAAGTAGGTTTAAGACCATTGTCCTAATGAATTCATTTACTGAAAAGCATTTTATAATGAAACGAAAGTCACCAACTTAATTAACATTTTTTACCCTAAGACAGAGTCCCACTATGCAGCCCTGGTTCTCCTAAAACTATGTAGACAGACTTGTCTCAAACTCACAAAGATCTGCCTGCTTCTGCTTCCCATCTGCTGGGATTAAGGTGAGCACTGCCATGCTCAGACACAAATAGCATTTTTTTTTTTTTACAAATAGCAATTTTTAAAGCCACTCATTCTAACAACACAAGCCAAATATTTATGCACCTGATTCTTACAGGAAAAGGTAATTCTCTCTCATGGGAAGAATGGATAAGCAAGGATAACACATGAAAAATTGATCACCTCTGACTCTGAGACTCAGCAAGCCACTGATATAAATAAAGGAGAAGAGAAAGAAGAAGGAATATTTGGAATATAGTCACCAAGATTATAAGAGTCAGAAAGGCCCTCTTGATAACAATTCTAGCTGTTTTGATTAAAATTCCATTTTTTTTTACTAAAAATTAAAAACAGTGGGAAAGCTCTATTTTTTTCATTTAGCTTAATTTTCTGAGAGCAAAAACCTTTGCACATACAGATCAGACACTGCACTTCACAACGTGCTCATAGTCTTGGCTCATAGGCTCTTAGGTGGACCACAGAAAGCAGTCTTTGAGGCACTGAGACAAAGGCCAAGGTGGTCACGAGAGAAATTGTAATACCTGACACCATACATAAGATGCACATTAAGTTCATTTTAATATGAATCAGAAGCACAAATAGACCCAAGTAAATAGATAGAGGATTATACAATTTTCCCTTTTTAATAATTGCAGGAAAATTCTTTTATGTCTTATAAATTAAAACTCACAAATGAATGATTGTCATTGTGACATTTCCATGCATGTATATCATTAAACTGTTAATACTCACTGCCAACCCAACACTCCCTTCTTTCCCCTTTAGCATCCACTAGTCCTCTTCCTTTGCTCAAATAATTCCCTCCATAGCTTCTTTCATACATATCATTAAATATAGAATCTGCATCCAAGAGAAAAATTGTATTTGTCTTTCTGGGATTGCCAAACTTAATTGGAGAATCAAGACTTTGCACAGCTGGAATTGTTATCAAGAGGGCCTTTCTGACTCTTATAATCTTGGTGACTATATTCCAAATATTCCTTCTTCTTTCTCTTCTCCTTTATTTATATCAGTGGTTTGCTGAGTATCAGAGTCAGAGGTGATCAATTTTTCCTGTGTTATCCTTGCTCATCCAGTCTTCCCATGAGAGAGAATTATCTTTTCCTGTGCTTCTGTGATCGAGACTGTGTCCCCTGTTTCAGGTTCTTTTAATAGCATCTGCAATGTTGGCTTAATGGTCATCAATTGATTTAGTTTTTATGTCTCAGAAAGCTTTTCACTTCTATATCAACTTCAAAGGATAACTTTGTAGCATTGGTGGATACTTACTTTCATGGCTAAAAATACATTCTTCAGTGCTTTCCTGGATTTTAGGTTTCTGTTGAAAGGTCTGATGTTAGCTTGAGGGGTGGGCTTTTGGTAGAGAGTGGTAGAGAGTTCATGCTTTGATATTAAATTTTAAGGTAGTTTTTGTTTACTTTAGAGTGTTAGTAGGCTAACTGTAATGTGACACGTAGAGGCTCTATTATGATTTTGTCTACTTAGGATTCTAGATGTCGCTGTGCTTGGGTACTAATTTCCTCCTAGATTTATGAAAAATTGCTATTATTTCATTGACCGTGTTAGCTGTAGCCTTAAGTTTTTGAAGCTCCTCCCTTTCTTTGACCCCATGCATTCTAAACATGTCTCTCTTAATCGTGTCCTAAAGTTATTGCATGTTATAGCCATGCTTATTTTTCTCCTTTATACATATTTGAGTGTAGTATTTTCTCCATCTTTCCTACCTCTGATGTTCCTTCTGTCTGATGTATTCTATTGAGATGCTTTACACTGTGTATTTGATTTACTGAATTTTTCATTTCCAACAGTTTTCTTCATTTTCTTTCAAAATCTATAAACTTTTCATCCATGACACCGATTTCTTATTTAAACCTAAGATTTGCTTTCTTATATTTGTTTTTTGCTTGTTTTTATCCTCTTTGAAGTCAAGGATCTTATTTTTTTCAGGTATACTTTTGAATTATTTGTGTAGAATCTCAAACATTTAAGTATTACTGGACTCAGTTACCAAGAAGCTAGGATTGTTTGGAAGAGCTGCATTGCCTTACACATCATGTCTCAATGTCATGGTTTGTGATTCTCTTCTAGTTTTAATTGGGAATCTTTTTAATGAGTGACTTTTTTTTACCAATCGCTAATACCAGTCAAAGAAGAGAGAGCAAGTCACTTTAACAATAAGAACCCCAGAGCAAAATAATTCAACATCAACTTCTTTACTACTAATGATCCCAGAAAAGAGAACAGCAAGAAGTAGGATGTGGAAGATTAATTATGTTACGAGAAAACAGTAACAGTTAAATGAGACAGAGGAAGGGGCAAGCTAAGAAGAAGAATAAGGAAGATATAAAAGTTGACAAAATAAAGAAAATGAAGAAAGGTTAACAATTTTAGGAGGAAAGATTGAAATGGACAAGGGCTAAAAATTCTGATAACACACAAAAAAAGGAAAATATGTAAGCAAATGTTAGATAAATAGAAGAGGACTAAAAAGTAAAAACAGAGACATTTTCTTTTTCAAGACAGGGTTTTTCTGGGTAGCCTTGGATGTCCTGGAACTTGCTCTGTAGACCAAGCTGGCCTCGAACATAGAGATCCACTTGCCTCTGCCTCCTGAGTACTGGTATTAAAGGACACCAATGGCCAGCTAACAAAAACCTTTTTTAAAATTTCAAATAAAATGAAATAGCATTAAAGTTTAGAAAAAAATAGAAATTACAACTACAACCAAAAAAGAAAAAGAAGAAGAAGAAGAAGAAGAAGAAGAAGAAGAAGAAGAAGAAGAAGAAGAAG
>NW_021604678.1:1475533-1481132 GCF_004785775.1 Grammomys surdaster
AGAAGAAGAAGAAGAAGAAGAAGAAGAAGAAGAAGAAGAAGAAGAAGGAGAAGGAGAAGAAGAAGAAAGAGAGAGAGAGAGACAGAGAGAGAGAGAGACAGAGAGAGACAGAGAGAGACGGAGAGACAGAGAGACAGAAAGAAAGAAAGAAAGAAAGAAAGAAAGAAAGAAAGAGGGAAAGAAGATAAAAGACAAGTATTAGAATGGCTCCCTTCTAGACCATCTTGTGCTGAGAGCTGATGCAGGCGGCTGTCAGCTGAGACATCATTGGCTTCTCTTACCTTTCCCACAGTGTGGGACTATGGAGACCTGGAATCTGTCACTGCTGCATTTAGTGCAGAATTCCCACTTAAGCCATGCGGTTCCCTGAAATCAATCCTAGGTCCCTGGGCATAGCAGCATGGCAGAAAGAGCCTTTAGCCACTGAGTCACGTTGCAGGCCTAGGACTGGCCTGTTTGTTTATGGAACAACTCATAGCAGCCTAGTTGTATGCATTTGTACCCATCTCCTAAGGAGGGGTGTTATTACAGCCTGAGCAGGGCAAGAATTCAGAGAATACCATATTCTGCAAAAGTAAAAAGGAGCTCACCGAAATGTCCATGGCTTCCCCATCCCTTCTGTGTCTCTTGCCACCTCTGTCTGTCATGTCTCTGTCATGAACACGGTTGCACGTGGCCTCTCTTTATTCAGTTACTCAGATGTCTTTCCTGTGACAAGGAGCAGAGAATGAAAGGATAATTAAGTTTTAAAGTGTTAAGACTTGGTTCAAAGCTGCGGGCAGTGGCATGTTCACATAATCTCAGCACTTGGGCGGCTGAGGCAGAAGGGTGGATGCCCTGAGGCTGGCCTTGTCTGTAGAGCAAGGCTTTTTCTCTCCCATGTCCGAGACCCTGGAAAGACTATATTTTGTTCACTGCTCTTCTATTTAGTGTCATGTTATTTTCTTCTGGGCATCCCTCGCTTGTACACATTTCTATACTTTCCTAGATTATTAAGAACTGCTTTTTAAAATAAGACATTTTAACTTTAATAGCAAATGCTGAAAGCCTTGCAAGTTCTTGGTTAATTAGTCTATTTCCTAATGAGTACTCTTGAGAGTCTGCATGCATTAAAATATGAAAGCATCTTCCTCCCTGGGCTAAATTGCTGAAGCACTATCATTCCATGAAATTATCTTCCACCATAGGTACAAATCTTCATAAAATTATTCAAAAACGGTATGTGACTCTTCTTTTGTTGGTTTATACTTGACACAAAAATATCTTATTTTATAGGGTTCTCTGGATAAGCTTCTGCAAAAGGAACATTTTTCCTTATCTTGCTTTCAACTAAAGGCACATCCTGCCTTGGAATCACTTCAGTGTGGAAGTTTCTGCATGCATGCAAAATTATCCACGAGACTGCCAGGACTGAGAAGTAAATTATCTGAAAACTAAAAATTTATGCTGAAATGTTATGATTGCTGATTTTTCCTTGTGAGCAGTATCAAGCCCTCCAGCACAGTCTCTCAGTTTGAAAAGGGAAACTTAAGTGAATTTCTTGAAAAAAAAAAAAAAGCTGTGAATAGCACAGTTGGAAGCGTCACTCAGAGCCATCTACTTTATATTTAATCACTGAGCCAAAGAGGAGGCATCCTGATAGTCTTTCATTGAGAATGGTTGATCAAAGCCCTGTGTAGCTGCCTCTGTTGGATTAATGTGATGTAGCTCAGCTTCAGAAGCTGAACAGACTTCTAACAGCCAGACCATAAACCTGCCAGGGTGGACGAGTGACAGCGGTTTGTGTTTCCTTTGCTTAGTGCATCTCCAGGGGCTGGCATGGTGCTATGAGATCAGTAAATACTTAGTGAACAGATTGCTTAGTCAAATTCCAGGTATGTTCTGATGTTGGCCCCATCTACACAGGTGAAGTGTGTCCCCACTCTTGCCTGGCGAGCCCCTCTCACGTTGTTCCGCCATCCACTGGTGCTGTCACATCTGTACCAACCATGGTGTACTACAGTGTTTCCTTTACAAGCTTTCATTTTCACCAGACCGAGTGTCTTAAGGGGGGGGCAACTCAGGTTTACATACCCCTGCACAGTCCAAGTTTAACACTATGGCTTACACAATCTCTGCAAGTTTCTTGGATAGCCACTGACTCAACATTTTTATGACATTTGCATCTGCAAATGTTTGTTTGTTTGTTTCAAATCTGTTTGTTTCATCTGTTGGTGTTTCACTCTCTGGTGAAAGATGCGGCCATGACAAAAAGTCAGTTGTAGTTAAAAAGGAAGATTTATATAAGGGAAAAGGGCAAGTGCAAGGTTACTACCACTGATGTAGATTGGTGGCTTCATTCATTCATTTATTCATTTGCTCACTCATTTAATCAGTAGTTATAGAATGGCCAGTGCCACAGGGTGTCAGTTATTATGTTACATATGGATGAAGCTTCAATCAATAAAATGGACCAAATACTTGATTTTTGTGGCGTTTATATTCTAATAAGGGGAATAAGTTAAATAACTAAAATATCTTGTCTAGTCTATTACATAGTGACAAGGGACTAAGAATAGGAAATGACTAAATGCAACTTGAGTGAAGCTCTGGAAAGAAGTCACGTCTGTAGAAGTGTATGAGGGACAGTGAGTACCGTCCGATGGCGGAGTCCGAGCTCTCAAAATGCCATGCTTGCAACTCTTGACAGCTGATCATGCTGCTGTCTCAGTAACACTCTTGTACAGTGTTGAATATTTATTTCTTGATTTATCTTTTTCTTTCTCTTTCTCTGTGTGTGCATGCATGTGTATGTGCATGCTCACATATATGCTTGTGTGTAGAAATGCTTGCAACTGTTTAGATGTATGTGGAGGCCAGAAGTTGACATCTGGTGTCTCCCTCAGTCAGCAGTCACCTTAGTTTTGTGATGGGGTCCCTCGCTGGGTTCAGAGCTTGCCAATCCAACCAGACTGCCTGAGCAGCAATGCAGGGGATCCTCTCATGCCCACCTTGTTAGGGATTCTAGGTGTTTACTACGGTGCTGGGAATTGAACTCATGTCCCCATTCTTGTATGGCAAGCATGTTACTGACTGAACTATCTCCCCAACACTTCTTTTTCTATCCAAATGTTTCTGTGTCTTAGAGCCAAGCCATCATCATCATAATTCTTTATTTTTCTCCACTTTCTATGTACTACCACATAGACTGGCTAACTAACGAAATTTGTAGTTTTTCTGAAATATTGGCTTAGGTGTCAACTGTGTACTTGACATTTAGTTTATATCACTAAATACTCAGAAAGCATCTATAATGTCCAAAATTAAAATATTGTCAGTTGCATATCCAAATCAGATCATCTGCATAGTTCCTCAAACTAAATTTTAGGACTCCTTGAACTTTACCTTTACATCCCAAAGAAAATTCATTGGTGAGTCACATTGACTCCGACTCCCAACCCTTTCTCTCAAGTGACTACTTTACTCTTACAACTCCCTTCCTGCTTCAGGACAGCACTATTTTTTTCCTAGTAAAAAGACAAGGGGACCACATAACACAATATGGCATGCATTATACTTCATAATTATGTTACAAAATGTAGTGTTAGTAAAATGATATTCTTGAAACATAAGATTACATGTTATAACAACATGGTATGCTGTGTTTGAAGTTTATAAAATTATAATTACAGAATGCTATATATCTATATTTGTCTCTGTATCTATATCATCTTGATACCTCTATCTCTATATCTCCCCCTGTTGTAATGAGACTGTGCATGTATGTCATAGCATGTGGAAATCTTACCCCAGTTTTTTCTTTGCTTTCATTCCCCCCATCTGCTTCTTACATTACATATTCTACATGATATAGAAGAATTTCAGAAAAATTAAAAACATGTGATGCTGCTCTTTGGCTCCACATGCATCACTATCTTTCCATTTTCTAAATAAACCCCATCTTGTCACCATGGCCATCCAGTCCGTACATGACTGTGACTCTAGCTACATTCCCCATCTCACGTCATATAGAACATTCCCTGTCAGCCTTTCAGAGGCACTGAGCAAGCTCCTACCTCCAGTCATCTCGGAAGGTGTTTTCTTTGCCTGAAGCACTTCCCTTGCATATCTTATCTGTTTCCATGTCACACATGCATGAAGGCTGTTCCTGACCAAATGACAGAATCCTCTGCCAGTCCACATTCTTTTGTTCTATTTTATCCCAAGAGCCTCACTACTATCTAGTGTTGGGACTGGTTGTTGTTGTTGTTTGTGTTTTGTATTTTGTTGTATGTGTTGCCCTATCACAGCTCTTTAAAAAACGGTGTCAGAATTTGAAGTATTTTTTTCTTGCTCTTAGATGACGAGCCCCACCCCTGTGGGAAAAGATCATAACATTCATCTCTGATTTTTCCACTGCTCAGAAATGACTTGAGCTCACAGGGTACTTCATGAAAGTACTTAATGAATTTGTCTTTACTTGGCTCCATTTCCCCAAAGAAGCTATTCAGGGTCTCTGGGGTTCCCAAGAGCATTTGCTGGTAGAGTCACCAAACCCCATCACAATCTCCTCCTGCCTTGCACCAGGGATGCCAGTGGCCGTGAAAGTAGACTGTGTAGGACCAGGCTTCCTACAGCAACCTGAGGAGTGCCTCAGGGAGTTCAGTTCCAGAGAGCTGTGGGATGAGTCCCTATAGAGCAGCATTGATGCTTAAGAGGAGACTGACATAGATTTCAGCACAGATGTTAATGGATTCAGTACAAAGATAACATACACCCAAGTGTGGCCACAGGCTTCCCAAGAGACTCACACTTAAGTGATAAGAGCCATATCTATGATTTCAGGGGCTCTGAGGTTACATTGTTTACAACAAGGTTTCTGTGAAAAAAAATTGTTTTTCTTTTTCGTTGGCAAAGGAGAGCTTAGAGACCATAATGTAGTCCTCAGCACTGGGTAGGATAACAGTCTAATAAGACAAAAGCATTGGCCAACAGGGTCAAAGGAAAACTTACCCTTACCATGCTAGCTTACAAACTTGTTGAGATGTGTTTTGAGTGTAATGAGTTTGTAACCTTGCTTATGGGATTCAGAATATTACAGATGTGAGTAGGTACCAGAGGAAACTCAAAGGTTTTATGTACTTCGATCACAAGCATGGTTCTTTGCTATTATATTGTTCTTATGTAAAATATCTCTATATAAGAAAAATATTGTTGTTTTGCTGAATTTTTTGAGTCCACTGATAAGGGACCTCTGGGATGAGGGACCCCTTTTTCTCCCTAGATACGTTTGATTTTTCTCTGCTTTTCTATCTTGATTAATACAGCTCATTCCGGATTAGAAAGTAGTTGGTTGATATTGGGAAACTATATGATATTTTGGATTACTGTTTTTATATCTAAGAGCATTTAGACCCATGAATTTGCACATGAAAACAAGACCAAGAGTTCAACACGAGAGTAGAGCATCTTAGACCTTACAAAGTTCAGTATTTGTGATTGTCTAGCCCGGGGCACTATTTTACAGGCATGGAAGATGTGGCCAGGCAGGAGTTGCTTTGTGCTTGCGTGGAGCCAGAGCGCCAGAGCGCCAGAGCGCCAGAGCGCCAGAGCGCCAGAG
>NW_021604678.1:1481142-1508947 GCF_004785775.1 Grammomys surdaster
GAGAGCCAGAGCCAGAGCCAGAGTCAGAGAGAGAGCCAGAGAGAGAGAGAGCCAGAGAGAGAGCCAGAGAGCCAGAGAGAGAGAGAGCCAGAGAGAGAGAGAGCCAGAGAGAGAGCCAGAGAGAGAGCCAGAGAGAGAGCCAGAGAGCCAGAGAGCCAGAGAGAGCCAGAGAGCCAGAGAGAGCCAGAGCCAGAGCCAGAGCCAGAGTCAGAGTCAGAGTCAGAGTGAGGGTTAGGATACCTGGGCTGTCGTTCAGTTCCTACCCAGGGGACCATTCTTCCACATGTTACCTTACTTCTCTGCTTGTTGTCATCAACCAGAAACTTCACAGAAAACTCTATTCGTGAATGGGCAGGTGAAAGGCAATTTAAATGGGGGTAGAATCAAGTCCTGGGCACCAGGCTAACCCAAAGCTTGAGGGACACTTGGAAGGTCCCTGCTTGTGGGTACTTTGACAAATGTACCTAATGGTCAGAAGATAGGTTGGTGTGACTATTACCATTGCAAGTCAGATATCTGAGAACGTGGTGCCCCTCGTTGGCCTGGTGTATTCAGTAAGTTCACATGCCTCATTTTCTTACACTATTTTAGTGTTTCCATGTGTCCCATACCCACGTGTTCCCAGTGCACTTCAGTAAGTTCATGGTTTACTGCTTTGTGTCCTGTGGCATATGGTGGGTGGTCTACATGAGATACAAAGTCCTTGAGCCTCAGCATCTGTACACAGAGTGAAATGTGCTTTGTACAGTGGAGTCACCCATGGCAAGTTACACCCTGAAAGCTGCTCTTTCACCCAATGTGGAGTAATTTAGATGGTGCCCGATACAGCCAGATCCTCACAGATACTATACATCAAAGAGTGAGGAACGGTTCTGAGGATAGTCATGTGACTCATTTTTTTAAACAAACACCCCCTCATTCCCCTCCCCCATATCTGTGCATTTAAAACATACAAAGAGCAAACAGAACCTTTGTGAATTAACTTATTTTGATAGCACCAATCAATATTTTCTGAGTACTTAGAGATTTGAAAACTAGAGCTGCTCCCTTATGGGAGTATAATTCTTATGTGATCAGGGTTAGCAGAGACAGTAGCTCACAATTTTGTTGATTGATTATTAGGGTAAAGTGCTACATTTACTGGCCTGGATGATCCTATAAGAAGGATGCTGTTATTTACACTTTCCTTGTTGCTCCCCCCCCACCCTTCCCCGCAAGCTGATGGATGCCCTTCCATTGTCGTCTGACACCTGGAACACCTTCTGCTCCTGTCCCACTAAATCAAAACATGTTTATATTCTGTTTTTCCCCACTGAAGGAAGAGGCAGGATGTATTGTTCCTGTTAACAGTGCCAGACTTCTCCCAAACAGGCTCCAGCATGCCTTTACCCACCAGCATCTCAATCCTGCTGTCTCTGCCCTTGTGTCTCTCCCACTGGACCTGACAAAACCAAGAAAGTATCACTACCAAATTGATGTGTTTTTTTCTGCCTAAAGCTGAGATTGGTGGGAAGATGGAGTGTTCAGGCTCCAGAGACTGTGATGTCCTTCCTCCTCTCATTCCCTGTGCACCCTAGAATGAATATTTCCCTCATTAGCACACCCTTGCAGTCAAGAGGAAGAACTCTGGACCAGGCTGTAGGGATCTGGACCCCTGAGGCCAGTTAGGAGGTCTGCTGTAGATGGCTGTGTGGCCTTCTGTCTGCTTTTGTTCCTTCATCTATAGCTAGAATGAAAATTGTCATCAGGGCCATGAGATCTAAGTTATAAAAGTAAATAAGAGAAAGCACTGGAACAACATGATGAACAGCAAGTTCTTTAAATGTCAGTCATAGTTATCACTGTGATTGAGTTAATACTAATTTCTAATGACGAGAGAGAAAAGCACCAGAGCCTCTTTGAAAGTGAGGGGGTGGCCTCTGGGAGATTGGCTCCCTGAAGTCCTTGCTTAGGGACACTGCTGGAAAATAGAAATGTGACTCTTCTTCAAGCCTGAGATAAATCAGTGTCAGATCCAAAGCCCAGCAGTGATCCAGGGAGGGCTGACAGAGGCTGGCAGTCTGGTGGAGGTGTTTGGTGTGCTGCAATACCTTCAAAAGCAGAGTGAGGGGGACGGTTTCTCAGTTTGAACTGGGACACAATCATCTCTTCTTGAGGTCAGCAGCACCCTGTCTGCACTGGAGACTTGAAGTGGGATTTACGAACCGGCTTTTCTATGACTTAGGTCTTTGAGATCTGACTATATCACACCACTAGCTCTCCTGGCTCTCCAGCCTGCAGAGGTGGGTGTGAGACATTGTTTTTAGGGGGGAGGGGTTCTATAATCATAGGAGCCAGTTACTACATTAAAGCTCTCCAGTTTTATGTCCAGGTCAAAATCTGCTTCAGCATCTATGTGCATTTGCATTTTCATCCACACTGCCCTTGCTTCTGTTTCTCTAAGAGTCTTACCTGATCCTACAACTAAACCACACGCATTCTACACTGCTTTCAAATCTATGCATGAAATGGCACTAGATGCATAAAATTTCTCTGGTCAGGTAAGTAATGCTCCTTGGATTTTTAAGTAAAGAACTAAGATGAAATCTAAGATATGTTTTCAGAATATGCAGACTGCATTGAACAACACTTGGCTGGCCAAATGTGTTCATTCTGGCCAAATGTGTTCATTCTGCCTTCCAACTCACGTATCTAAAAAACAAAGAGAAACATGAAAAGCCACAGACAACAGCCAGGGCTGCCTACGTTGTTTTTTTAGGTTTCAAGGCCCTCCTGCTTATTGCAAGGCCATGGAGATAAAGCTGAGAAAAACATCATTCTATAGCCCACATTGAAAGAATAGAAACAGCCGTGTTTCTGAGAGATGGCATGTTTCCTTCTGTTTCTCTTTGGTCTTTGGACTCTCCCTATCCTTGGTAGAAATAACGATTCAAAGATACTTGAAAACAAGTCCATAATATTTTGACTGTACCATTCTGCATAACAGCAACAATAACAAAGATGAGGGTTAGAATCATAAAAAATGTTTACTGGGGATGTAGATAAATTGTTCAAAGGACGCCACTTTAGTCTTAGCTCACGTATCCTGCCTAAATCCTAAAATAACCAATGGTAGCTTATCTGCTATAGAAGAATAGACTGAGGCAATGGGCTCTGGAAGCCAACAAGAGAAACATTGCAAAACAGAGAGCAAAGCTGGTGCAGCGATGATAGGAAGGGTGAAGATCTGGGAATATTCATGCTGCACACCCTGGAGTGAAAGCCCTCTGGAGCAGTAAGGACAGCTGACAGGAGTGCCCTAAGTGTCCGGGAGTGATGGACTGCGCATACTCAGTGCCACCTGGGAAGGCAGGGAGGCAAGAGTAGAGAGTAGAGGCAGACACTTCCCCTTCGAGCTCTTTGCATGTGAGCCGTCTGTCCTTGGCTGAGCTGCCTGACTCTTCTAAGCCCAACTCCTCATCCTAAAAGTAATGGCAATGAGTCTGTTACGATAAGAAACAAACAGGGAGTTTGTTCTTCACGTGATCTTCAGGAGGGTTAAATACTGCACGAAAAGTAGCACAAAGACCGGTCCAACAAACAAGTGTTCAATGTGCGCACAGTTGGTCCGGGTGAGTGGGTGGAGGAGAAATGAAGGGGTCCCTGGCCAATAAGGATGGGGCTTTTGTTTAACTCTGTTTGTTAATTGTAGCAGTCTTCATAGTACTTAATATGCTAATCTACATTGTAAAACTACAGGAGAGAAATTCCCCGATTTATGTGACCAGGTAACAGCATTTTCATCCCCTAGAGTAAAAACGATGTCTCATGAGGCAGTGTTATTTTGCAGTTCACAGTCTGAGAAAGGGTCCTCATTTCACACAAGAGTAGAAAAACAGATGAGAAGTGTCTTTCTTTGGCAATCTTCAAGCAATTATAGGCAGTATCCTCCAAAGAAGGGCTTTTTAGTTTTACAAACCGTTGTGAAAGCCTTCTTTGATCCATTGTACAAGGCCAGCTACCTAGGTCCTTACATCTTACAGCCATTTAGTCTTTCAACACCACCACCTTTAACAGTGTGGTCATGCTCGGCATTTTCCCAGGATGCTATCATGGTGAGTCAGCACTGGCATCTCTCACCTTCTGGGAATGTTATCTGCTGTGGAGCTGGCTCACTACTGCCTCTTGTGGTTCATAAGAACCTTACACTGTTTGTGGTAGAGTTGCACTTCTCTAGTGCATCCCACTGTGCTATGTGGAATGCTCCAGAAAAGAATCTTTTATTAGATTCAAAGAATCTCTTTTTAGAAGTTTGAGCTTTCCTTTCACCAATTCTGATGATATATTG
This sequence comes from Grammomys surdaster, assembly GCF_004785775.1. NCBI lineage: Eukaryota > Metazoa > Chordata > Mammalia > Rodentia > Muridae > Grammomys > Grammomys surdaster. Next base: position 1,485,470 of record NW_021604678.1, read on the forward strand.
ATATACTATATTGAACTTTTCTTTCTTAGTCTGTGTTTTTTTGGGTTTCATGACATAGTCTATATGGCAACTAGATTTTGTGAAAATTAGAATTTTTTATTCTAATATTAGTAATCAGAGTTGCATTTCCTCAATTAAACACAAAATCTCCTGGCAACACAGAGAATCCTCTATGCAGAAAAGGTAGAAGAGAGCAAAATAGTTCTGTCATGAATAAGCCTTCAGTCACACCACAGGGTACATCCTGACCTCATTGCCTTAGCCACAGCCAATCAAGTACAATCCAGCAAATGCGTGCTAATTGTCTGAGAGCTTTGGGGGCTGCTTGGTGGCAAGAAGCTGACACAGGCCAAGGACGAGGAAATGGACTGCTTGACAGGAATATGACATGGGCCAAGAACGAGGAAGTGGGCTTCAGGCAGGAATATGACATTAGGCTAGAACAAAGAAGTAATCTCAGGCAGGAATCTAAATTTTAAGATCAAGGAAGTAGGCTTCAGACATGAAAATAACTTTGGGCTAGGATAGGGAAGTAGGCTCAGATAATTTGGTCATCCTGATAAGCCTTTAGAAACATCGATCACAGAAGTGTTCACAGAACTTTGTTTATTGCCTTGCTTGTAGTATTTGTGTTTTTTATCTTGCTTGTTCCTTGACTATTTGCATCTATTGTATTGCTAGTTCCTCAACTGACCTTAATACTTGCATGTAATTAAAATGGTATAAAAGCAAAAAGAAGGAGGGGGGGATGGGATAGGGGTTCTAGGGAGAGGAAATGGGGAAAGGGTATGGCATCTGAAATGTAAATAAATAAATAAAATATAAAGAAAATATCCAAAGAAAAAGAAAAAGAAAAAGAGAATGGTTTGTATCTCTATGAAGCAGGGAGTCATATCCTGGTATTAAGCTCACCAGATGTAGGAAGACAAGTCAAACTTTATCCTTTCAGATGCTCACACTGTCATACTGTGAAGAAAATGCTCAAAAGTGTCTAAGAAATACTTTTGTGGGGTGATGAACCGGCAGGATGCTTATTAACCTTTTACAAAGACAAGTAATCCATAAAGAGATGGAGAGGCATCTAAAATCCCAAGCTTCCTATGCTAAATGCTAAATGCTCAAACATGCTGGCACTTACATCTTTCTGAAGTGAAGTCCTTTATGTATGTGCCACCTCATTTTTTCTCACTGTTTCATAGTTGAAGTGTGATGTTGTAAGCCTAGCATGAAGACAGCTTCTACTGTCCTCTTCTCTGGGAAGTTTGAAATTTTCTAAGTAATCCAGCAATCCTGCTGCAAAACACAATGCCAAGTGATTTTAAGAATTATAATATAGTAGAGTAAAGTCAACATAGTATCTGCATTGGAAGATATCCTGCAGTGTCACTCCAGTGGCCTGATTCTTCATTAGCGACGTGTGGATGTGTGGACTTTCTCCTTTGCACACTACATTCACAAACAGCAGTTCTGACTTTTCATTGTGGAGTGGTTATTTTTAATAGGATATTGTAGCTTCTTGTAGGCTACTATTACCCAATCTAGCCTGGGGAGTAGTTAATTTTGTCATTCCACCATTACATTTTTAGTTAAAAGTTTCCATACAAATATGGAATCAAATAAGTTTCTCCAGCTTCTTGGGTTTATATGGTCAGCTAGGCCTTCACAGCAATTATCCTACTGTTCCAAGTTTTCCCCAGATTCTAAACACAAAAATACCACAGTATTCCTGGCTATTATGTGACTTTAATGTCTTTTCTTTGAACGTTTGCTGTTAGTGGGTTATCTCAAAGACACACTCAAACTTTTGTTGCTTTTTTATATCAGTGATTACATTATGATGGGCCGTTAAGTGTAGTAATGGATAATAAGTAGCCATCTTTGTTCCTTATCCATGTACAGGGGACACTTGTCCACTCTGGACAATTGAGACTTGGCTGAAAGACTGTGCTCATCCTCATAGAGATGCCAGCCCCGTGGGAACCCTTATCTTTACATTCTTGTCTTAAACATCAGCTCAGCAAGCTTCATCTTTGTTCAGGGTGAATTTTCAGTCAGGCCCCAGGAACTCTGCTCCTCTCCTCTCAGAGTTAGAACTGCGTCAGTACACAATGGTATCAGCACATAGCCTATTTGGGGTTAACCATAACAGAATTATATATATATATATATATATGTGTGTGTGTGTGTGTGTGTGTGTGTGTGTGTGTGTATGTGTGTGTGTGGTGTGTGTGTGTATGTATATATAATATATATAATAAGAGAATATATGTATTCTCTTAGGTGACAAAGAAACTTACTAGGAGGACATATGATGTCTCACAGAGCCGTCCAAGTGCTAGAGACCCCAGCTGGTGAGACAATAAGGAAACACGCACAGCCTGGGCCACTGCCAGGGAGTTTGGCTACAGTGTTGGCGCTGTGAGCTTTTAAGTCCTTGAAGGTGCTAATGCTACTCCTTTGCACATTATCCTCTCTAGAATCAACATTTCAATGTGAATCAAGCATTAGATCAGTTGAACTGCCTTCCAATAATTTCAGCTTTATTGTAGCAAAGGAGGAAGGGGTGGGAAGCAGCTGTGCAGCTTGGTTCTGCAGCAGAAGACCTCATCTCTCTGCCTCTGCGTGCCTCACTATTTCTGTCTAATAGTGCTCACTGTAGGTGCATGCTTCATTAATTACATTGATTGAATTAACCAATTCTAATAACCGTACTATTTGGTAGATGTTATAATAATGGATTGGGCATAGGAAGTTTATCTTATTGTCTCAAGTCACACAGTGAATGACAGAAACAGAGTCAGAAGTGGGGAGACGAGGGCAACAAAATGGGTGTTTCAGCCTGTTTGCCCTATCTAGACAAACACCAATGTTTGGAGAAAGAGAAAGACAAAAGGGCAAACAATAAAACACAGACTTGTTTGTGTGGTAATAAAACAGAAGACCTCTATTTGTATATATTTTATGTTTAGATTTTCGTTTGGGTATTATGTTAGACTTACAGAAGATAGCCCAGAGAGTGTTTCCCACAGGCTTCCCCAGCTTCAGCATTGACACAGCCCGATCACATGATGAACTCTAATCAACATGCATCTGACTTTCTCCACTTGGAGTCCAGAAGAGTTTTTATCTGTTCCAGGATTCAACCCAGGGTCCCCCATCACAAATCTTGCCAAGCCCAGCACCGGACACTGTGATAGCCCCTTTGTCTTTGCCTTCCGTGACAATGACACTTTGAAAGACTAACGGGCCTGGTCTTCCTTAAGCCATTCTCCCACTGGAGACTGTCTGACGTCTTCTTATCATTAGACCTGAGGCATCAGTTTAGGGGAAGAGTGTCCTTCCCAGGGCACTCTCTTGTGTCGTACAGACATTTCCCGACTAGTGATACCAGCATGGACCACTTGACTCCACTGCATATTTATCCAGCTTATTTTTCTTTACTTTTAATAAGATCACCAGGCAGACATTTGGTTGAAAAATTTGGAGTACTTACTCCCCCAAATTAAAAAAAATATTACTCATTTTTCACTAGCAGTTGTCTTAACTTGTTTGGATTCATGTAGCATCCATCCATCCTCTTGACATTCCGACTGTCTGGGTCTCAGTGATTTAGCTGGCATGGCACACTGCTTAAACCACACCTAGCTGAGTGTTCCGTCTGAGGCACAATGAACTAAGTGAAAGAGGAGTTGTTCCCTCTCCCCATTCTGGAGTAGATGCCAAAGGCAAAGGCTAGCCTCACTCTGATACAAAATGTACTACCACACCAGGGAGTTAGTGAATTATAGACAATTCTCTCTACTTAGCGAGTATCCAGGCCATTTCTTTTGTTGTCTTTGAGAGCTGGAGCTTTTTTTATTAAGACCTTCAGGCCAATTTGGCTATTAGCCCAGGTTTGATGACATTGCCCATTTTAAGCACTACGCCATATGTGACATTGTACATCTGCCTTTTGTTATGTGTAAAACATGTGCCAAAATACCGAGGCAGACAAACTATTGTAATAGAAAACCATTCAACACAGGACTCCAATTCTAGTTTATACTACATTGTATTGTATTTTGCTTATAATTAATTATTTTGGTCTTATAGTTCATAATATGTTGATAAATATTCCTCAACCTGTAAGTACAAAGTATTGAATGTTTGTGTGGATCTCTTTTTTAACAAATAAAATAGCATTTGCTCCAAGCTTCCATAGAAACAGTGGGAATCATGAGTGGCTGGTAACGCATTTGTTAAAATTACATTCAGTTGGGTAACAGTGGGGGATTGCGTGGGGGGAAAGAAGAATGAAATTATACACAGTGAGGCTGTGTCCTGGAGGCTGCAGTCCTGGATACATCCTTACATATAAAGTGAGACACCGTAGTCACGGCCGCTAGCGTGTCCACTCTTGTATACTTTGCTTTTTCAAAACCAACGTTGTTGTAAGTTGTCACCTCCATAGACACCCATGCACTTAATTATTAATCTTTCTTTCTGTGCCTCAATACTTAGGTCCTTTGAAAAAGTGTGGCAATTTCAGTATTAAATTTTAAATTGTTATGTGACATTGAACAATATTTTCCATCATTGCTAAGAGCTGATATGTAATCCTGGAACCCTACATTTTAATTTTAATGTTAATATATGGGAATTCCTCAAGATGGGGGTGGGAAACGCCTCTATTTCCCAGCATACAAGTATCTGGAAAGCACAATTAATTTCCTTTCCTCCTCCTTCCCTCCCTCTCTTGCTCCTCATCTTTCTTCCTTTTGCTCTCTCTTTTTTCCTTTCCTTCTTTTGTTCCTCAAAGTTTTTCTTTTTATGTAGGCATTGAGAAAGAAAAAAAAAAACAAACATTCACCAGCAGGGGACAGGATACAAAAGTGAATATATTCATAAGTGGTTTTCAGTTTCTGGATTAACTGAAGGGCCCAGCACAGAGGGAGGAGCTGCTCTGATGTGTGGAGCCTGTGGGGATCAGTCCTTAGGGTCTAAGGACGTGTGGCCTCACTGTCCTCCACATATGAACAGTAGTGAGGAAAACTCCAGGCTCAATACTTCTAGGTCTATCACATTTTACTAAAGTTATTACTGTCTATGTCATGCACATACTGATACCGAGACACACACAGACACAGAAACATACAATCACACACACAGAAACACATACACAGACACACAGAGACCCAGAAATACACAGTCTCACACACATAAACACATACACACATACCACACACACAGACACACACAGGCATGCACACACACACACACACACACACACACACACACATATATATATATATATATATATATATATATATATATATATATATACATATATATATACATACATACATATATATATATACACACACACACACACACATGCAGACATGCAGACACAGACACAGACACACAGGCACAGAAACACACAATCTCACAGACATAAACACAGACACACATACACAGACACACACAGACACATTTATACACACAGACTCAGATACACACACAGATACATACTTACACACAGAGACACACACACAGTCACATACCACATACATACAACATGTATACATACAGAAAGATACACACAGACACATACAAATACACATAACCACATATAGTTACACACACACAGACACATAGCCACATACAATCACACACACACACACACTCACGCTCTCGAGGTCCCTCACACCTGCTGCACCCACAGCCTTAAATGCTGTGTGAAAGTGTGCACATGGCATCCCAGCTCTGCACACAGCAGTCTCACATTAGTAGCTTGAAACTCTTGTAGTTAAAATTGTGTGCACATCACTTAGAGAAAACGACACAGCGTAGAGATACAGTGATGTGAAGTCATTACGGTCCTTTCAGTGCTGACTATATGCCATTTCCAAGCAAATGATTCAAAGCATCAACTCAGAACAAGCAAGTACTAGTAGAAAGAACCCTGAGTTCTCTTAATGCTGTGTAGCCAAAACTCAGAGAGGCAAGGTGAGTGGACCATGAAGAGACCGTTAGTGTATATATACAGCTCTTCATAGTGTAAGAGAGGCTCAATCCTGAAGCAGAAGCAATATTTTCCCCAAACCTTGTATACAGTTGGCTAAATAGATCCAGGAGACTGACTATATCATTTTATGTTTTTAAACTATTTTCCTGTCTTTGAGTCCACACATGGATCATATTCATGCTAAACACATGAGAATGGGGCCTGGTTACCATAAAACTAGTTGATTTTACACAGAATTTTCAAGAGTGGCATGTGTATTGCTTTTTCAAGAAATTCTAAATTTTGCTCATGGTACTGGTTTTGCAATAGCTTAGTGAACTCTGAGAACACCACCCTTCTTTCCTTATGCCTTAGGCAAGGTACAACTCAGCTGTACGACTCTCGTTCCGCTTCTGTCGTGCTGGATCTTGGTGGTGTGTACCCTCCATGAAATACTGGTTTAGAAAAATTTCAGTAAATAGTAAACTTGTATCATCAAATATGCTAAGCTATTAGCTTTTGTTCTTAATTTTTATATAAATTGTTTTGCAAAATAGCATTTTGAAATATTTGTTTTAAAAGAGGCCTGGGCCTGCTGCTGGAATGGGCACCTTGGAGAAGGCTGTTGATGATGTGCACATCTGTGTAGAAGGTCAGTCTATGGCCAGACAATGTGATTTTTGTATAAATGGTGAAAATAGCTCACAACTCATGAAGAGTTGAAGTGTGTACAGCAGCCAGCGAGGCTTCCTCTCCTTACAAGGGTGAGCATGTTTAGAGGCGACCGCCACCTGTGCATTATCCTGCGAATGCCCACAGCTACACTTAGCCCACTTCTCCTTATTATTTTTATGTGGACAAGAGTAGCATTGAGCAACAGGAACAACTACTCCCATAACCACAATAGAGAGAGACCTGATGTAAAGTAGGAATTCTGAAGCGTGCACATGCACTATGCTGTGTTTTGATATTTCTCAGAAAATAATCTTCAACCAAAATTAATGTGAATATCTGGGAAGGGTAGAGGAAGGTAAATCCATAGTCAGGATATGTTATCTGAGTAAAAAAATCTATTTTTAATAAAAGAAAAAGATTAATGCAAATATATGAAGAAAATAAACCTCAATATTTCTTTTCTGTGATATAAATTTAGCTTGAGAAAGACTATAAATATAAACATATGAGCAAACTTTTGGGGAAAATGAAAGAGCACCCTTTTACCTTAAAGTAGACATAACTGGTTGAGCACTAATTTATAAGAGAATAAAGCAAATTAAGACGATCTATAATGTGCAAGTAGTCTCAATGATAGTACACCTCACTTTAAAAAATACTCTTGTGCTGGGATGGTCCTGGCCACGAGAAGGGAAGATTTTAGAAGACACAAGTGGAATGACCGTGAAAAAGAGTTCCCAGGCGGTGAGGCTGTGCAAGACAAATCTGCATTCGTCAAAATGACAGGAATCAAAACCCATGACAGGCGACGTGCTGTCATGTGTGTCTGGCAGCCACAGTTCTGCAGCGTGCTGTCTGACAGCTCGCTCTAATGCACCTGCAAGCTCTGATAATGTATGTAGTTTGTGTTTAGAGAGTGTGCCGAGGAACACAGAGGATCTTACATTGCATGTAATTGTTTGTTTACTTACCTTTTACCTTGTGGTATAGACGTGACTTCACTTCACTTCCATACATTCTCAAAATTTTGATCACAGAAAAGTACAGTTCAATCATTCATAAGCACCAGTTAACATCAAGCGGCAAGCTGACAGATGATTGATATATAGACACTATACTACACATTAATACTGGCATTACTAAGATATTGGACCTTGTTATTGACCCTGAAAACAATTGAATGGCAGAGAAACGGCAACTATCCTCAAGAAGTATGTGTTTTTCTGCCAGTGGCGAGTGGAGGAATCAGACAATTAAAGATAATTTACTTCTCACTTGCTCTCCGCCCACACACTGTGTGCCAAATCCTAGAGACTGGGCCACTGGCGGCCGGGGGCAGCATGAAACAATGGGAAATGGAACGGATGTGGTAGAAAACGACAGGCCTGGCCGGAGGCCTTAGTTAGACTCCAGGTATGCTTGCTTTTTGAGAAGACAGCCCTATTAAGGTCTGGGAAAGAGGACGTCAAGATGAATTCTCTTTACATGCAAACAGGCAGTGGAAGGAGGCGGAACAGCGTGACTGGAGCAGAGTGAACAGCAGAGGGCGGGGTGCCACAGAGGGAGCGACACATTTGCTGCAGAACTGTGGGTGCCAGAACCCCGTTTGATATTATTCCAGCTGTGGTGGGAACCTATGGGATGTAGAAGTAATATGCTTCGATTTCTGATTCAGAATTACCATTTGAATTGATCTGCGATACTAAGACTTGGATTGGTGCTGAGCCTAAGCTGGGAAGATGGTGGCACGACATAAGAAATGTTTTGTGGTAAAGTGGGCATGACATCCTGAGGAGCCCCATTTGCAGCCTGAGGAGAAGGCAGGGACCCAGAGTCTCCTTCCTGTGAGTCTCTACTGCAGTAAGCTAGTGAATAGGGAATAGCAAGTAGCTCTAAGGGAATAGCAAAGGTAAGGGAGGGGAGCACTTTGTCTACATATCTGTGTGCACATGTATGGGCGTGGGCACTGATAACGCTTTAATTTGGACCTTATTTAATTGTTGCAATGAATGAATTCCAGCAAAAGTTTCCTGAGCACAAGTGCTCCAGTCACTGGTTCTGATGCTGATGAAAGGTGCTTGTTTAGGTAGAAGACCTAGATCTGTGTATATATCAGATAGATAAATATTTTATTAGTTATCTTTAATGCCTGTAGACAGATTACAAAAAAGAGGTGCTAAAGATGGGCATAGACTTTCTACTTTTATCCTACTGTGGAAATGACAAGTGGTCTGAAGGAAGTGGGCTGCTATCCCCTCTGGTGTCTGAGTCAAAAGTTCTAGGTAAAGAGGAGAACACAAGCCAGGTGAGGTATGGCTTCCTGGGAGAAAGTGGGAGAAGGGCTGGGCAGTCTCTGGGAAGGCTTGGGAGGAGAAAAGGAGCAGACGGGGTCAAGAGAGACTGAAACAGATGAGTCAGGAGGGCTGCAGCACTGTAGGGATTCTCTCCGATGCTCTGGGTGAGTAGCCCATGGAAATATTTAAACAGAGAGATGTCCTCAGATGTTCAGATGGTCATTACCCTGTCAAATCTAAAAGCAAAAACACAGAACAAGAAACTAACCCTCCCTCCACCCCGCTGTTTTCAGTCACTGTGTTCCACCCAGGCAACAAGGAAAGAAGGAAGAGTAGTTAGAAGGCTAGTTAAGTTTGGTTTGAAATATATATATATATATATATATATATATATATGTATGTATTCAAGATGTCTCAAAAGGTGAAGAAAGTAGTTGGATTCTAGGTTTACAATGAAACAAATCTGATGGGCTTCACCGACAGCTCAGATTTTGGGCATGAGAGAAGGCTTTCCAGGTTACTATCTGAATAACCTGAGGAGAGGCGTGTATTAGAATAACCAGTGTTCACCTTTGCTCCACATAGTCTGCATCCATTCAGTGAGATATAGAAGAATCAGGGTTGTGCATGCATGATTAGTATATTCTTGAATATAACACCAGATACTCATTGGACCACAGTTACAAATTTGGGAGTAGGGAATATTAGGCTACATTGGAAGCTAACAATGACTTAGGCAAATGATTACATGAGTACAGACAAAGTCTGAGGATGAGGTGTGACCCCCTTCAGTAGACAGAAGGTAGAGGTTGAGGAGATTGAGAACAGACTCCGTGAGCAGAGAACCAGGAAACCAAACAAGGGTGGTATTTTTAAAAAAGAGAGTGATCAGTGTCAAATACTATGCCGTATGTTTGAAAATTGCTAATATTTGGCATGAATAATCTTGATGTGTATTCCAAGGGTAAAATGGATCAAATTGAGAGAGGGAGAAAAATGATTTAAGTATAAGAAGCACAGGCTTTCAAACTGTTGTCAACAGGAAGGTGGAAGGGTCAGGGGTCAGTTCTGGCAACCTGAGAAGTGTGGACTTGATCTTGAAGTGAGGCAGATCAGCACGTTCATGGGATTCTCCATCTGTGTCCTTCCCGTTCCATAAGAACCACCGGATTGTTGGCTCTAATGGGCCAGATATCTCATAAGAGTCGTTTCCCTTTTGCAAATGATAACCCTGTCCATCCAATGGACATTGTCTCTAGCTCTCCTCTTTCTACTACCGGTCCAATATGTCAGCAAATCTGTTCAGAGAGCTCCTTTTCATACAGTTCTAGCCATGGCTGCGATTCTGGACAAGAAGAAAGAGACAGGGTGTAAGGGATTTGGGGGTGAATGGGGGTGAAGTAGGTTTCTGTGGTATGATGCATTAGAAAGTTGAACATGTCTCATGAATATGGACTGTAAGTGACTCCTAGATAAGAAATTTATTTGCAACTCGGACATTCTGAGGTAGAGCTTTTTTTTTTTGGAGGTACAATTACTAATGATGGTTGAATTTTGAGGCTAGAACCATGTGAGACTGGCAGAAAAAAAGTCAGTGGAAGTGAGATTACCAAAGAACTGAGAGGCCAGAATTACTGTTGGATGTCAGTCACTGAGAATGATAAAATTGGAAGATGGACTTTTTAGGTACTAAAGCCACCAGTAAATAAAGGAGAGTGGATAAGCAATAGACTCACAACACCAGTAAAGAATCAGCGATAGCAGCCGATGAGTCAAGTTTCAGTTGGTTTTAGATTTGGAAAAACAGAGGAAGGAAAACTACTTGGAAACAACAATGGAGAAAAACATCACATTTTATTTTAGACTCTGGAACACATGGAATGTGAGATAAAGCATCAGAGCAAATAAAATCAAAACCAAGCTACTAGCCAACAAATGCAAACTCAACGAAAAAAGATGCTACCATCAGAACCAACCTACCATCCAACAAACACAACCTCAAAGAAACAAGAAGATGCCCCCAACAGAACCAACCTACCATCCAACAAAACACAACCTCAAAGAAACAAGAAGATGCCCCCAACAGAACCAACCTACCATCCAACAAACACAACCTCGAAGAAACAAGAAGATGCCCCCAACAGAACAAACCTACCATCCAACAAAACACAACCTCAAAGAAACAAGAAGATGCCCCCATTAGAGACAATAAACCTGGTTTTATAGAGAGCAAGGCCATGAGGAGTAGCCTGCAATGCAGAAGGGAGAGTTTACAAGAGCTCAAATTCATTACTGCAAGGGAGAAGGAATTAGAGGCATGGTGACAGATGGGGTGGGGGTGGTGGCCACAGCAATGTACTGGATTGCCTGATGGAACAGAGGGACTTGAGGTTAGGTCTGAGAGAAACAGAGGGGAGGAGGAGGGGAGGAGAGGCATAAGTGTTCAGGGTTGGTCCTGAACCTCTCAAAGCAGGCAGTATGTTAAGTGCTGGCTCTCTTTTCCTGAGAGGAAGTAGCTCATAGGGGTCCAGAGGATGAAGATCTTGGGCCACACAGATAGGGTTAGGAGGAGACTGTGGGATGTAGAGAGCGACATACATGGCCTTTGATTCATTGGCTTCTTGAAATTTTCTCCAACATTCCATCTCAACACTGAATATGTGCAACTTCAGGTTTCTGACAGAAAACAGAGACATTTGTGAGCAATCTACACTAAATGAGTATTTTGTGTACTTTTCCATCCCTGCAGGCATTTATTTCGTAGTCATTAACTCATTTCCAAATGACTGCCTGTAATTCACGTTTGAACCACACACCTATTAATTAGTCTCACCTCAGCAGCTGGCATAGACATATGAGCAAAGAAGGGCTTTTCAAAAATGTCTGAATTATGAGCTAAAAGGAAATACACAAATACCTTCTCATGCCATCAACAATAGATATGATAAAGCTGAAATAAATGGAAATGTAATTTCTGCAGGGCCAACAAGAACAATGGCAGCAAGGATCTGTGGGTCTCATTGCTCAATACATCTGAAGGAGGTAGCCATTCCTGGATTTTCGGTTTTTAATCTGCTAATCTGTGGTGTCTAGAAGGAGTATTGCTACCACATTAGGATTCATTCTTCCCTTTAAATCTCCCTTTCTCTTCCTCTCCCCTTACACACACACACAGACACACACACACACACACACACACATGCATATGTAATGGATATGTGTGTGTTTTCTGTACGCCTTTTCCAAAAGGTCTTTATTATTATTTACCCCTCATTTTCCTTCTTTTATCCTTCCTTCCAAAATCCATTCCAATTTAACCCTTCACATTCCACTCCCTTTAGACCTCAATGTACTTGTTCCATCTCTCCTTTCTTGAACAGACTCCCACCCACTATGGTTATCTACCGATTTCTAGACATCTATGGAATTCTAGATGAGACACACATATCTGAATACTCAAAGCTAGCATCCACCAGTGAAAAGACATAATATTTGACTTTCTCGAGTCCAGGCTTTCTCACTCAGATGCTTTTTTCCAGCTCTACCTATTTTTCTGTAATTTTGTGATTTTCAATTTTCTGATCAGCTGAATAATATCTTGTCCATGCAGCATTTTTCATCATTATTTTTTTTTTAAAATCTTACCTATTCTAAGTTGCTTTCTCAAAATAATTTTCATTTCTTGTATGGCTAAGGATGTTTAATGTTTGAAAAGTGTTTTTCAAACTTTTATATTTCAAATTTTGAGAACTCTTTTTTGGTCACATGCCCCATTTTTAAAAATTGGGTTGTTTTCTTGCTGTTTAGTTTTTTTGGTAGGGTTGAGGTGGATATTGTTCAAACTTTCTGTCAGATGTATAGCTGGTGTCTTAATAAGGGTTTCTATTGCAGTCGTAAGATACCAAGATCAAACGCAAGTTGGGGAGGAAAGATTTTATTTATCTTACACTTCCAGGTAATAATCTGTCACTGAATGAAGTCAAGGCATGAACTCAAGCAAGACAGGAACCTGGAGACAGGAGCAGATGCAGAGGCCGTGGAGGAGTGGTGCTTACTGGTTTGCTCCTCATGGCTGGGTAAGCCTGCTTTCTTGTACATCCTGAGACCATCTGTCCAGGGTGGCACCACCCACAGTTATTTGAGCCCTCCCATATCAATCAGTAATTAAGAAAATACCCCACAGGTTGGTGTACAGGCCAAATTGGTGGAAACATTTTTTCAGTTAATAGTCTCTCTTCTGAAATTTTTCTAGATTATATCAAGTTGACATTAAAAACTAACAAGGAAAGTTGATAAAGATTTCTTCTCCATTCTATAGGATGACTACATTTTCATTCAAATAATTGTATCTTCTGCTGTGCATAAGCTTTCAAGGTCCCATTCACTAATTTTTTAGTGCTTTAGGGGTGGTATTTACAAAGTCCTTTTCCTGTGGTAAATATCCTGAACTAATTGTAGTTCAAGTGCATTCCATACTTTTTCTACCAGATTCAGAGTCTCCATGAGCCTCTATGTTGAGGCTCTTGATCCCTTTGGAGTTGAGTTTTGGGCAGGATGAAAACATAAGCTACATCTTTACCTGTAGCCATCTAATTACATCATTGACACAGGTGCTGTCTTTCTCCAATGTGCATTCTTGGCCTCTTGTTTCAGGTAGCTCTAGGAGTGTGAACTTTTATGTTTGTCCCAGCCTGTTGCTGAAGATACTATTATTTTTAAGTGGCAGACATGGAGAGATCAAGCTGGTGCTTACCTGAAACCTGCATTTCTCTTAGCTAATTTCCACATTGGTAGAAGGTGCTACGCATGCTACTAGAGGAAAAAAGCAGTCATCAGTATTATCCATCTGTCACCCCTGCAAACTACAACATGACTACAATGGCTTATAGTTCATGCCCAGTTCTGCAACAGTGACACAAATAAGCAAGTAATCAACCACTTTCTGATTAGATTTAAGTCCATGACACAAGAGGAAGCATATATATGACAACATTATTACACCACAAGCTTTGGCCTAGGTTGGTCATATATTCAAGAGGAGAGCCTACTGCCATTATGATGCCAACAGACATGCTATTACATGGGCTTCCAATGCCAAATCCCTTATCCATAGACTAATTACTCTCTCAGTCTTCACCTGAGAAATTTTCAGTTTTAGAAAACAGTGAGTACACCAAGACCTTCAAGTGATCAGAGTCCAAAGGCTGAGAGTTTGTGGATTACTCAGCCCTTAGTAGGACATCTATCTCATACACAACCCTTTGACAGTTCCAGGATAATTTCAGAGGTGGTGGCAGAGAGAGCGTGAGGGCCAGAGGTGGTGGATATGTTCATACAAACAGTATTTTGTGGACATAGCAGTGAAGCTACATGGATGAGCTCACGGTGCTTGTGAGAGCATGCACAAGACCTGCCTGTGCTCACACTGGGTCAAAATCCAGTGCAGAGATGGAAGGTAGACACAAAGTCCCATCCTGGCTGAGGAGGTGTTGGCAACTGATAGCTGTCGGGAGAGAAAGAGTGCAACCTTAAGAGTGTAACCGCTGGTAAGTTGGCCACGCTCCAGTGGAAGACCAAACATTCAAGAATACAGTCATCAAAAGTTAAGTATGATGTGTTTAAAAAATAGGGGACCACAAATTTGGATGAATCGGGGGAGGGTAGTGATATGGGAGGAGTTGGGGGAGGAGAAATATGATTGAAATATACATATACATATACATATACATATACATATACATATACATATATATATGTATAAAAGTCAAAGAACTAATAAAAACATTGTACTCTAAGGGGATGGCACAGTATCTGCCATAATTATATTTTTAATAACTGGCACTATCTAGGCCTGGTCATAAAAGTGTAGACTTAATAATCATCTCCAAACAAAACGAAGTATACGCATGAAGTTTCCTTAAAATGGAAGTTATATCTCTCATGTGACTCAGCGACACTGTTCCTGGGTGCATATCTAAAGGACTCAAGGCCACAGATATGTCACAGAGATACTTGGACTCAAGTGCATCATGTGTAAAGGTGTCATGATGAAGCCTATTATCATTTTTGTGGTGAATATGTGCTAAGAAAAAAATTAACTTTAAGGAAGTACCTTAAAGAAGGCATGAGTAAGACAAACCAAGCCAAAATAGAATCAAACAAAACCACCTTCAACAGAGACAGCAAACAACATCAAGAAGAATGTGAGAGTTTCAGTTTGATGATGGAATAGAACTTTCCTGAAGTCTAGTTCACTTGTGGCTTACTAAAATATTAATATCTATATTGGTCAATATGTAATAAAACAATTCCATTTATTATTCATTTTTATATGATTTGATGGATAGCTGTAGGAAGTGTGCTAATTATAGCTCCAACATAATAGGGAACACAGAAAATTCAATTGGCTCTCAGGCTCATGCTTAACCTCTGTTTCCAGATGCATTGGGCATATACTGCGATACTACCAGCTACTACTTAGACCATTTTCCAGCACTGATCTTGAAAACCTCATCTCAGTACTGAGAGGTAGGGGCTACTGTGATCTCTATTTTATAGATGAGGAAGCAGAAATACTGATTGTTAATGACTTGTGAGCTATGGTCATCCCGATGTTGAGTGGTCTGCTAGCCAGGAGAATAGGGACTCTGCTTTTAGAGCCCAAGGTGTTACTGACTGGCTATATCTTTTCATAGATTTTGGGAGCTCTTGGCAAACATCTGCTGTAGCTGGGCTTATCTTCCCCTACCTATGTCCCTGTTCTCATCCCTGTGCATTTCCTCTGCCAAGTATGCATTTCATGGAGATAGATTCTAAAAGTTTCCAGCGGTCCTCTTGAGTCCAATCTCTGTATTTCTGACACATCTTCCCTTTCCAATTTCTGTCTTCCTTCCTATCCATACCCCATTTAGGAACCAGCCTTACTAGGAGCGAAAATGCTGTCTGAATTAAAGATGTTTTCTCTCGCTTCTCAGAAAATTAATCCTTGGTGTCAGAGTGGGGCTGGGACTCATGCAAATAGGATATACCTTGCTCCAACTCTGGGTGGGTCGTTGTTTCCCTGACATGAAGCCATTGGTACTGCTCCAGAGCAGCTAAGAAAAACACTTTGGACATAGTTATTGTAACATCTACCCACAATGCACTTCTTTCTTGTTCTCCATAGAGCCCAAAGCTTGAATGGGACCTTAAGCATTTTCCTGCTTCTTATTTTACATACATGCCTTTTATTTAGTTTCTTTCAATGTCCATGTACCAGAAACAACAACAACAACAAAGAATATAATGAATCATCCTTTCTGTGTCCAAAGCCCACGGATTTCAGGCATGGATCTGGCATGGGTACCTGTTCAGTTGCTTGGCAGGCCAGCTAGGTGTTCAGTAGTGACATAGGATCCATGTATTTCATAACAGCATCTTCTAAAAACTACCAGGCAAAGGGATGCTTCTTATAGGCTTGGAATCGTTACATGGATTCAGTGTCCAACAAACACCCAGAATATGGGATATCATTTTGCTAATATCTGGACCTGGGCAGCCTACTGTGAATTTGATGATGATTGCGTTCTAGGCTCCTAGGCTCTTCCTTTTCAACTAGTCATTTCCCTTCTTGATGTAATCCTTTATTAAAAAGCAGAAGAAAGAAAGAAAAAACTCTCTGTAGCTTAAATGTAATAACTATGCATTTTAAACTTGACATTGTAAATTGCCAGACATTTTCCTTTGTTATCAGGGTGACTCCTTATGTCTTTAGGGGAGACAAGAAGGAAGAAAAGGATTGGAACTAATAAGTTATTTCTAGCCTTAAAAATCAAAGCTTACAGCATATCGTCTATTAAATAGAGGCTGGTATGGTTGGTAGGCCTATTTAAAGATTTTTTTTAGATGCATACTGAGAAGCTAAACAGAACTGTCATGTCTCTTCCTGTTCTTTGTCGTGTGGAACTCAGTGCCAGGGAATGGTTTTTGGGCTCTGAGTGTTTGTACTTTGAAAAGCCATATTTCCAATTTGGACTGGCAACTGTGCCAAATATCTTGGCAACTTTACAAAAATAGCTTTAATGTTAAGGGAAAGTGATACATGATGAAGCCTGTCATATTGTGTTACACACATAGGGGACAGAATGAAATTAATATGGCATTTTCTTCTTAACTTGAGATTTTAAAACTGAATCACTTTTTACTCTAAGAGATACATATAAGGAATGCATAACTGCCTTCGTTTACTTCCATTGCTGTGCTAAACGCCATGACGAAAGCGATTTCAGGAAGAAAGGGTTAATTTCACCTTATAGCTTACAGCCATTTCCATAGGAAACCAGGGAAGGAACTCAGGGCAGGAACCCAGAGGCAGGGGCTGAAGCAGAAGCTATGAAGGAACACTGCTTAGTGCTTGCTTTCTGTGCTTGCTCAGCCTGCGCTCTTCTGTAGCCCACTCCACCTGTTAGGGATGGCACTGCTCACAGTCATCAATAATGAACCAAGAGAACGTCCCGTGGGCTCACTTACGGGCCAGTCTGATGAGGGTTTTCTCCATTGAGGTTCTCTCTTTTCAGATAGATGACTCCTGCTCGGATCAAATGGAAACAAACACTAACAAACACAGTGACTTTTTCTGTTGGTTTATGTCAGCAACACATAGAAATAATAAAACCCTTTTCTAAAAACCAGTAGTCACAGTTAATAACTACAGTAGTTGATATTGTGAATTTCAATGGCTTTCTGAATGGACTTTAGGAAGTGATTTGTGGGTTGGAATGTTGTATAATAACTTTGGGGTTATAACTGTTATAAATGATGCTACAATCTACCACTGTGTTTTTGGCATTTATTATATGCAAACACTAGTATACATTATCTTTGGTGTTTATTAAATTTTCAGGATGGGTCTTGTTCTTTGTAACTTGAAGAAGCAGAAGCTCTGATAAGCTCTGAGAGATTCATTCACTTGTTCAAGCAACAGTGAGTGCTAGACTTAAGATTCAAGCTAAAGGTGGTGGCATGCATAACTGAGGCAGGAGAATAATGTTTATGGTCAGCTGGGACTACATAATAAAATGGTATCAAACAAAACCAATTTGAATCATTTAGTTATAGCCAAAGCCTCTGCCCTTGTAACTGCATTCAGCTTTCTATACAAATGAAAGTTAATCATTGGCTAGTACCACAGTGGGACCCAAGTGTCAATGGCCTCAACTGCCGTCTTCTCAGAGGAGGAAAGATGGAGGAGGTCTTGGATCGTAGATAAACAGCTGGGGCAAGAGAGATCTCAGCTTGGTCAGATCAAGTTTAGTAAAATTAAAATACTGTAGGTGGTTCATGGCTGATGGACTTGCCCAGATATGATTCATTAAGAATAACTGTCATGGTAGCACATGCCTTTGATCCCAGTAGAGGCAGAGACACATGGATCTCTATGAGTTCAAGCCTGGTCTGCATAGTAAGTTCCAGGACAGCCAAGGCTTTGTCGAGAGACCCTGTCTCAAACAAACAAACAAACAAACAACAAAGAGAAAGGAGTATTATAAAATATTAAAAATTTTTAGCCCATCAAGAAAACAACAACCAAAACTGCACTGAGACTCTGTCCCACCAGACTCTGGATGGTGGTCATCACGGAAATAACTGCAAATACCACTGTGAAGGTGGGGGACAACGCATGCTTGTCTGCTGCTAATGAAAATGTCAATCAGTGCAGACGCTACAAACAGCAATGTGGAGAACAGCACCATATGACCGAGTCAACTGTTCTCTGATAGATACTCAGGAGCGACTCTAAATTGATATGGAAGACAGATATCTTCACATCCATGTCTGTAACAACACCACTCACAGTGCTCAAGCTGTAGCCACCAACAGATGAATGGAAAAGAATATATATTCACAAACATATGTATTAATGTATGCATGTATATGTGTGTATGCATGTGTGCCTTTGCACCATGCGAGCACACAGACACATACACTGGAGTTTTACTCAGCTATAAAGCAGAGAACATGCCAGTTCATGAAGACAGATGGAAAGGAGAGTTCAGACTCAGAATTGTAAACCATCGCCTTTACTCTGGTGTGTTAAAGAATCTCATTTGGGAAAATACTGTGTGAAAGTCAAATGGGAATATTTGTGAAGAAGGGAGCAGTGTGTGAGAGATGTAGAGGGTAGAGAGGTAACGGGACGTATATGGACAAACTGTATGGTACATGTGTGTGAGAAAGCTGTGATGAAATGAAGCTGTTTGGCGATTTTGATACTCACTAATAAAGGATAGCATAAGCACGGTTGTTTGAAAAGAAGAGCAAAGCCACATTGCTTTGGTGGGCCTCTCGACACAGTGGGGCACTTGCATCTGGTGATTAGAATTCTGAATAATGGAGTAGTATATCGTGTGGGTAAGGTATGGGCAAACAAGAGAAAGTATGATCTCCCAGATGGGGAGAGTGGGGGCTGATACCTGGAGAGGACAGAAGGATGGCTAGAATCATATCTAAGCCACTGTGGCCTTTGCAGCTCCCCTGCTGTGCCAGCTGGACAGGAATCTGGAAGGATAAACATCTCAGCCCACCATCCTTGTAGACTCTCCAGTGCTAATGCTTTCCTTATCGGCTGGGTCCAAAGTTGAAGGGTAAGATGGTCCTTGGATAGGTTCTTTTCCAGTCAACCCTCAGGACATAATGGATTGAGGAAAGGTGTGGGAAGACATGCAGTTAGCACAAAATGAAAGGCAGGGCATATAAGCAGGTGGACTCAGCCGTAAGAGAATACGTAGAGAATGGGGCTAGTGTTAAATGGGACTTGAGAGCTGAGGCCCCAGCGACGCTCAGTCACGGGACTGCCGAGTCCAGTTCCTTCATGCCCAGTCTTTAACTCAATAAATAATTTATTCACATATTCAATAAACCAGTTTTCAGTTTCTACTGCGTGCCTGGTGTATCATTTTGTTCTTTTCATAGGATACTTTATAAGCCAGTTAAAGTTAAAACGAACAACCTGAAATGTTTTCCTGGTGTGAGTGTGTGTTAATTAATTTCAGATGGTTGTATCATCTGTCATTACTTTATGCATTGGTGTTAGGACCAGGGAGTTCATTCCGGGCTGTTCAAGTAATAAGATTCAGAATTACTGTAAGTCACTTGATGCATCCCATTTATTTAAGGAGATGGGACGCAGAAAGCTAGGTAGACTATTCATGCTGAGTCTGTGTTGAATCTATATGTCAAGCCAAGACCTGTGCTCTGGCTTTCCATGTGACATCTATGAAAGATGATTCACATGAACTAGGTATGTCTCTTCCCCTGGCTTAATTCTTATTAACACAGAAGCAAGTATCTCCCACGATGTCTCCATAGGCAGCATGTCTTTTGTGTTTCCAAGAATCTAAAGCTAGGCCTTTGAGAATCAATCATTTACATTTAGTTCCTCCCATTACTGATGTAATAACCAATCAGGTTATTTTCTCCATAAACTGTACTGCCCAGCATCATAACTAGCACACCTCCTTTAGCAGGCCATCAACAGAAAAGACCCAGAAAATGTTTCAGTGTTAAAGGAGAAAGTGAAAAGATTCTAACTCCCTTATTCTACCTATGCATCTAATACATATTGGTTTTAAAATGGCACGGAGAAATATTTCTAAAGGTTATGGGACAGTTAGTATCCTTTCTTGAGTGAGAATCTGACACATCTAACGATAAACTCAGTTCCTGTAACAGAAATCTCCAAGTCTGCTTTGCACTAGCAGAGGATTTTAGGTATTTGAGTGGCCCAATAAGACTTCAGAGCTGGTTGTGACACTGGGCTGACCTGTAGCTGAAGAGGTCACCAGGAAGAATGGTGACAGAGACACCCCTATATAAAACCCTTGGAATTAGCTAATATTTCAAATCTAGTTTGTTATCTACATTTAAAAATACTGTTTTCTGTGTCAGGAGATGTACACAGAACAGCCATTGGTGTGTGCTGCATACCATTCCCATGTACTTCAAAGACATGATATTCCTTTTATCATTTAAATTATAAAGGTCATGTGTCAAAATCTTTCCTATTGAGCAGTAAACATATTTACATTCAAAGTGTATCTGTAGCATATTAAGTGGTGTCCTGCATGGTAATTACTCAGAAAAATAAAGATTTTTAAATGGGTAAATAAAGAATGAGGAATATTTCCCAAATACACTTATATATTATTATAATTGACTTAAGTATTAGATATTTTTTCTTGTAGGACTAAATTCTTTCTTAAAGATTTGAAAATCTGACTTCCTTGGAGTTTTATTTTAATAGCTGATTGCTTATTCCCCTTTAATGATGGGATATGATAATTGAACTATTAGCACGCAATATAAACTTTCAAGATGTGTATTATTCTGCAGAGAACTTATATAGATAATATTTGTCAGGACATCCAAGACCTTTTCCCCAACTTCAGGGAACATTTATTGTTTCCTTTAAGGATCCTAAATGGCAGTTTTAAAGACTCAAACATGACAATTTAGACCCTTTACTACAACAGGGAATCGTCTTCTCAGATCTATTAAGAGGACAATACAATTCAAATGTAAAGAGAGACAGCACTCTATAGAGGTTCTCAGTTCACTACTGACTCTGTATCTTGCATTCACTAGTTAAAATTTATATAATGATATTTTCAAGAACTATGTTTATTTCCACAGTTCTGGAAATAAATTTTTACAACACAATATGACATTTAACTCACGGACTTTGGGATTAAACAGTGAGAGTCTGAGACATGGCAGTCAGTGACCAACTGTGATCAGAGTGACGAACTCCATCTCTGTCGCATTCTTCAATGCTTCAGCTGAAACTGCAGAACAGGATGCATGGCACTTGTAAGGCTTTTCAAGAACTGTCAAATGAGAAACTTTAAAAGCTGTCAGTCAGTGGTGAGTGCTCTGTGGGTGTCTGCAATCATTAACTTCTTTGAAGCACAGCAATTAATAAATCATACAGATAATGTTTAACTCTGGTGCAAAGGGTGAAACTTCACTGTTCTGTCTACCATACCCCATTAATTTATGATAGTTCTTTGGAGAGGCACTCTTTCTGGCATTTTAAGACAGCATAGTCTTGCTATAGTCGTGTGTTTTTGTCTGAAATGTGACTTTTGGTTGTATAACCATGTTGTCAGTTGATGATTTTTATTTGTCAATGTGAACGGTGGAAAATATATTTGCTTTCAATTTTAATCCTATACATTTATTACAGTATTCCTAGCCAATAAATGCTTCAGTGTTTTTAAAGTTAGAGAAAGTGTCATCTGATCGCTGAGAAGAAAGCCTCTCTTGATTTACCTAAAAATCTGTCCTGTTTGCACTATCAGAATGGTAAATCCCATGCTCTGATACCTCCTGGTTATATAAAATGTGGAGTCATGATCACATCCACACTATCATTTGCACCCCGACTAGGAAGTGTTAGATAGCATATTGTACTTAATTAGAAAGGGTAGTTTGCAGAAGACATAAATGGATATAGTTATTACCATGTGAGTCGGTGCTGATGTGGCTCAGGGGAAAGGCCACTGGAAGGGTGTTAGGTCCGTTGTACTTGTGACACCATTCAGGAGAAAGATTTAGATTGGAGATACAGGAATTTCCAATGCCACCATGAAGGAGATGACTTGGGTCATGAGAATGGCTGAAGTCACTGAGGACAGCAGGGTGCACATTGAAAATTGACGTGTGTTTAAAGAGGAGGAGAAAAGATGCAGACAAAGGAAAACTGGGAGGGAAGTCAGATAGCCGTCTAGGAAACAAAATACCTATTCCTGTGACAGTTTCTTTACTCTCCTCTGTGCATGCATAATCTATAAAGGCATGGAGTACTTTTACCTTCATGTATGTCTGCATTGCATGCATGCCTGGCACCTGCAGATGGTGGTGGATGCCCTAGACCTGAAGTTATTGTGAGCTGCCACCATGTGGGTGCTGAGAAGTAACCTAGGTATCTTCTGAGCCATTGCTCCAGCCCAAACAAATGTTTCTTGAGCTATTGCTTCATGTACAGTTTTGAGATATATGTGTAAAACCAACAGATAAACTTACATGTTACTGGGAGATAATAAAATGTAATAAATAAGTAAATTCTGTACTTTCTTAAAGGTGATAAGGACACCAAAATCAGTGGTGTGAGAAACATGGGCAAGGTGGTTAGTATTGTGCCTGTGTCTTCAATTGGAACCTGGGATTGCGGGGAGGTGTCTCTGGGTAGAAGCCTATTCACAAGTATGGAGGTATAAAGAGAAAGCTACACAAACAGCTTCCAGCAGGCTGTAATGATCCTTAGATCTCAGACAGTTGGATAGAATACAGACAGAAAGCTCCTTCTTGAGTTTTAAAATCTGGAGCCAATGTTGGGGATGAGATGGAAGGCAGATCTCACCAGCAGGAGGAAGTGAAAGGAGGAGAAGCAAACAAGCAAGCACAGACATACTTGCTTCCAGTGTAACCTGAAAGGAAAACACACACACACACACACACACACACACACACACACACACACACACA
>NW_021604678.1:1508957-1516692 GCF_004785775.1 Grammomys surdaster
CACACACACACACACACACACACACACACACACACACACACACACACGCACACGCACACGCACACAATTTTAAAAAAAGATCAAGGCAAATGCAATAGGTGTACAGGAACTGGGGACATAGAAGATGTGGTTCAGTGAACCGGGTACAGGGCTTGAAGTTTCAGAATGGGCAGTTGCAGGTAATAACTGGACCTGTGCGTGCCTAGCGCAAGGCGAACACAAGTAGAAAATGGAATTAAGGACAGACTGCTGAAAGGTAAGACTGTCAAACTGTCATCCAAATGGGAACTGAGTCACAGAGCTCATGGTAGAGTTAGCATGGAGACTAAGCCAAGCATGGTGTTACTGTTCATTAAGTGGGCGGGCACACTGTGGAAGGAAAGAGGGAGCCAGTAAACCTCGAGGCCTGTGAGAAGATTTATGTGTTCTTAGGACCTACTATTTAACCTGAGGATCCTGCAGGGATGCTGGCTCTGAGTGGGAATGGTAGCTAGGTTTAGCCTTTGTTACTTTCAAAAGAAAATTAATCTTCAGTTTATCATATTTGTCAGTTATTATAACCCAACTCAGCCTTTTATTGACAGGGCATTTACTCTTCAACTGTAGTCATTAGAAGACAGCAAATCATAATAAAATAATTCATCTGTGAGAATAAGAATTTCAATTTTTATCTTTCTGGTCATGTATGGTTGGAGATATATTTATTCTAGTACCCAATAGCATTGACATTTTCTTCTTTAAAACTGAACCATGAGAAATGCCATTTGCAGTAAAATCAAAGGAGTCAAGCTACAGAGCATGCAAGTTACTTGGGAAAACAAATCTTATTCAAACTGGAGTGAACTTGAGATATTTGAAGATTACACACACACATACATACACACATACACATGCACACCCACACACTCACACACATGCACACACACCCTCAGACACATGCAAACACACCCACACACTCACACACATGTAAACACACATCCTCACACACATACACATGCACACATGCACACACCTATTCACACACATGCACACACACAAAGAGAGAAAGAGAGAGACAGAGAGACAGGGGGAGGGAGGAAAGGAGAGAGAGAGAGAAACAGAGAGAGAGGGGGAAGAGAGAGAGAGAGAGAGAGAGAGAGAGAGAGAGAGAGAGAGAGAGAGGGAGGAGGAGGAAGAGGAGGAGGAGGAGAGAATTATAATTTTAGTTAATCTATGATATGGTTATTTGTTCAGAAAAAATTTAGACGCTAAAATCAATAAAATAATCTTCCTGTAATACATACCTTATTTTGAAGAAAAATCTATTCCTTAAGTGTTGATGGATCCCTGCGTTCTTAGAATAGGCAAAACAGAAACACATTCTTGGTGGTTTGGGTCAATTTCAAAACAAGAATAGTTAAGAAATAGAAATTTTTTTACTTATGCTTAACTTTATACTTTTACTTAACTTTATGCATATAATGTCATCATTGTATCTATAATGTTGAAGTTCACCATGAGCGATTAGAATGAATAAGCCAGTTTTACTCATGGGTGTATTTCGTCTCTCTTCTAGAAGGAATATGGAAGTTACCAACACAATTTGCACACTGGGCAATCTCCAATTCATTCACATTGACATTAAGTTTGTAAAAACATAAAAGCATAGTTGCCAGTGCAACAAAAACTGCTTATGGTGAGGTGTGGGGAAGAAGTCTTGACTTCAGAGTGCCTTCTAAACATCAGTTTTCTAAATACATAGATCTGGTCTTGTGGTTATAAATGTTTTACTCAGTAACAGATTATCAATGACATACCTGCACCTGTTCCTTCCCATTTTCTTTTCCCTTTTTAAAAAAATGTTGCCTCTTAAGAAACAAACTGTGATGTTTATTCTGCAACAATGATACATCTTAGAAGTAAGACAGTGAACACAGTAGGCAAAGGTTGTTATAAATAAGGTTAAATGCATCTAACTTTGAACCATCTGAGGCTTCCTAAGATTTCTGAATTACTCTCCATGGATCTCAAGGAGCAACTGCCAGGCATTTGAAAACACTGAGAAACTAGATCCCCAACCCTTGCAATGCTGGCTCCTTCTCTTGGCACAACCACATCATCAATGCTGACTACTTCTGCTTGACACTGTACATAAACAAGGGAATTACACTTTCCTATAGTATAGAACCATATTCTACTGAGGAGAGAATTGAGAGGGACATGGGAGACTATGCAAACACAATGTATAGATCCCAAGGCAGTGATGGATTACACAGGAAGTGGTTTGTGTGTATGTAACGCGCATGCAGGGCAGAAAAGGGATTTTGATCTCCTGGGACTAGAGTTATAGATGAGTGGAAGCTGCCATGTGGGCTGGTGATTGAGTCTGGGTTGTCTGGAAGAACAGCCAGGGTTCTTAACCGCTGAGCCATCTCTCCAGTCCCAAGTCTTGATTTTTAAATATTAGTAAGCAGAGATACAAAGTTTGGCATTCAGTGTAAGATGTCAGTGTGACTTAGATACTCAGGGAGCTTCACAGCATCCTTGGTGCCACATAAGGGCAGATAACATGAGAACTGCTTTGTCAGGATGGCAAGGAGACCCAGAGAAAGAGATGGGGCTCCTCACAAGGTCATGTCTTTCCCTGACTAAGCAACCTATCCCGTAAGACCATTGTGTCTTGAGGCAGAAGAAGGAGACAAGAACTGTCGTAGACCACCTTCTGCCAGGTTCTTCTCACAGTCTTCATTCATTGTATCAGAAACTAAATGTCTAAAAACGCTTCTCTTACAAAAAGCAATTCAGTTTATCCTGGAATCCACAGCAAATCCCACATTGAAACTGAAGGAGAGGCAGTAACTGGTGTCAAAGGAGCCCTCTGTTCTCACTCTCTGTTCTCTCTCAATGCTGGCCTCTCCATCCTTGCTCCCCAAATCAGTGAGGCCTTCGCTTCCCCTCTTTTAAGTGAAAATGTGACTTTTTCTCACTAGAAAACATAATGCTGCTGCTCTGGTAAAGGAGATAGTTACCTTGATGACATTGCTTTTAAGTCCCATCTTTGCGAATGAAACATACCAGGAGAGTTGTTTATCTTCTGTGCACAATATATTCAGCCACAATGAGCATCTTGGTACTTTCTTATGATGTCTAAGAAGAGGCTGTGCTTATTTAGGCTTCTCAGAATATGTGCTGTTTGACTTCAATTTTTTTTTTCTGGGATTTTGCACATTGACACCTTTTCTTGAACTCCTAACATGCTAACAGCTATCTTTC
Source organism: Grammomys surdaster (assembly GCF_004785775.1). Lineage (NCBI taxonomy): Eukaryota > Metazoa > Chordata > Mammalia > Rodentia > Muridae > Grammomys > Grammomys surdaster. Next base: position 1,512,210 of record NW_021604678.1, read on the forward strand.
ACAGTGGGCAATGGCTTCATTTCTGTGGTTTGCTCCCTCAAGTTTTACTTCAGTGAGAAAATTATTGGCCAGTTGGTTCAAAAGAACACATGAAGTGCATGATTGAGCTTGCTTCTTCCCAGCTATGATTTCAACAGTTATAGCATTGGCCACTGAGGAAAAATAATAGTTTGCTCCTCCTGTCAATCTGTCATGTCTTTTGGCGGTGCGGAGGCTCAGGACCGGCGCTGAGATTAATCAGTGTGGCTCTTGGTAACATGCTTCCTTGACACAAATACACTGTTAAGGCCCCGGGAAGTGTTGTCCATTGGCTTGTTTACAGCTACGGCTAGATTTCCAGAAATGCTGACATTTGTTATTTGGCATCTTTCTCGGTTAGTTTCTCAATTCTATAGAATAGTTAAAGCCAGAGAGCATCAGATAATGATCACATGAGATTTAGACATAATTAAAAATCCAAAGAAAAATTGGTAGCTCTCTTCAAAGTTGAATAAGTGCTGCCTCTTATATCTCCACGCCAGAACTCCCTAGATGTCTGTTCAACATCAGGAGCAGCAGTACATGTCAGTGGAAATAAGAGCTTCTTTCATGATATACTTAACCTGTGATACAGAGCAGCCTTCTGTGAGTGTTATTTAAAACACAGCAGAGCTTCTCTGTCTGGGATGTTTTAAGCCCTCCTAATGAGTACTTCAGATGCCCATAAATGCAACACTGTAAGACCCATAGTGAGCTAAGCCACTTGCCTCTGTGATGATGGCAGAGAAGTGTCCACTCAAAGCTTCATGCTCCAAGACAGATTTCTCTAATCATGGCTCACAGCTCCCTGGATGTGTTAAATTCCCTCCACAGGCCTACAGAACTCAGCTGACTATTCCAGGATGAAGGATCTTAAAGGGGAAGGAACTATGTGTACTGCAGTTGGACAGAGGCCAAGGGCAAGGGAGGGCTCAGGCACTATTTCTAGATAGCCCACTTTGGGCCTGGTTCTTGCTTCCTGAAATTTTCCCTCATCCAGATGCAGGGCTTTTGTCAGTGCTCTCAGTGGTTTCACTTTGCATTCTTTCAGGGTTCAATCAGGAACATGGCATAACAGCCCTCTCATTCTGTGTCCTGACTGCAGATGCCGGTATGGTTCCCAAATTGCTTGAAAAGTCAACCTTGCTAGAGGATTTAGTACAACAATTTCCCACCATTTGTAAAAACTGTATGCCATGCACTTCCAAGTCATTTCCAAACCTCATTCTCTCCTGTGTTGTTCTACTCCAGGGATAAGGCAGACAGACAGACAGACAAATTTTCAGAAGTTGTACTTTCATTCTCGTTTTCTCAAAGGGTGACAAAGAAGTCTGTAGAAATGCTCATGTTCTAAATGAACAGGTGAGTGCTGGCCTGCCTTTTTATGTTTTAGCAGACCACGTTGCCTACGGTTATGGTGTCCAACTTATGCTGCACTAGAAAATCATAAGACTGTCATTACATAACTGAATTACTAATTCAGTGCCAGCAGCCACCCACCTCCAGATGTCTTTGAAATGATAAAATGAAATCCTGTTTATTTTAGCCACTGTCAAGCACATGGTTCTCTCTCTCTCTCTCTCTCTCTCTCTCTCTCTCTCTCACACACACACACACACACACACACACACAGAAACACACATTTTGGCCATCAGAGGTGGCAGAGTTCAGAATTTGAACTGCCCATGGGACTTTCTTGGGTCTGTTGACCTTATTATCTTTTTCCTTACTTCAGTTAGTTCCCCATCAGCTCCTGCTCCATTCTGACTCTGCTTTTGAAATGATTCCAGAGTCTTCTAGGCTGCTCGGAATTTGTTAAAAATTTAGATCTCCAATAATATTTTGATTAATGAGACTTCCATGTTCCTGACATGGAAACTAAAGTCTACGGTTCGTTGTCCTGGAAATGTTTTGAGAGATTGCAACTTACCTGCTCTTTATCAGGGTACACTGGTATCATTATTCTTCAAGTCTCTGATGGTTTTCTTCTGTGCATCTTCCTGCCATCCCTCCTCTGTCTGTGCCCACATTAAGTATGAGACCTCAGGTTCCAGTGTGCAGTTTTCCCTATGGTAGAGTAACAAATCTATTTCTGGCTACACTTTGAGATTTCATCAGACCTTCCATGCCCATTTACCTCAGACTGAAGCTCTATTAGACCGTGCGCACAGTAGACACTCTATAATGGCATACTGTTTAGATGTTGACTGATACGTTGAGATGATATAAAACCTCTTTTGTGTTCTTTTCTAGAGTGTCTGGGTTGTAGAATGGTTTGAATCTGACCCAGAGTTGGAAGTGCTCTAGAGTAATGGTTCTCACCCTTCCTAGTGTTTTGCCCCTTTGATACAGTCTCTCATGGTGTGGTGACCCCCAACCATGAAATAGTTTTTGTTGCTGCTGTGAAACTGTAATTTTGTTACTGTTATGAATCATAATACAAATAATCTGAAATGAAGGTAACTGATATGTGACCCCCAAAGGTGTTGTGACTCATAGGTTGAGAACCACTGCCCTTCAGAAAGAAATGTTAACACTTTAAGTAACATGATTTTTCAAATACTAACTCAAAACTGAAAGTGAAATATTTAAGCTTAGAAATATTAATGAAAAGACAGTAAAGCACTGACCGATTATAAGATGGCCAGGAAAATAATCACAAGGCTCCACCAGGCATTAGAATAATCTCCTGGCACCACAAGGTCAAGTGCAGCTCTTGAACCTTGATCTCTTTAGCTTTTTGACTTTGGTCTTAGAGACATAGATGCACTAAAACAGCAAACAACAAAACAGCAACAAGATAAGCAAAATGACACTGTGACTTTGTATTTAGCTCTGTCAGTTCAACAGTGTCAGCCTGCCTGATATGTAAAGAAGAGCCACAGCAGCAACGAAGACAAACGTCATTGAGCTTAGTCACCGTGGAGATCTGGTCATTTTTATTCAGCCTTTAGAGCATGTCATCTCCTGGAGCCTTTGCCATTCTGGAACATTCCCAGCATGTTCAACAGGCCTCTGCTATGCTGCTAGTGACCAGTTTACCTCTGCTGTCTAAAAATGCCCTTATTTTACAGCAAGACTCCTAGTTAGCCTTCAAATAAAATGTGTAGTGTTCATCAAGCCCTCCACAAAGCCTTGGGGAAGCCATTCTCTGGATGCTCAGGTCACTGGAGACCACACATACATTGTTGACACAGTATAGTATATTCATATGTTATCTCAGTAGACCAGGACCTAATGATGCCTGGGACAGAATAAGTACTCAAGGAATCCGTAGCAAATAAGTGAGTGCCGCAAAGGGAAGTGACTTAGTGTTACAATCCAGTGGCTGCAACGTCAGTGCGGTTACCACAGCTCTTTGTGTCTCGGCAGAGAAAAAGCAAGGGTTCTACTGTACAATGATGGCTAATGATTATGGATTTGCAAATATGATACTTGAGTATATTACTATATTAAGATTTTTGGGGGGGTTCTAAGAAAGATACCTTGGCTACAGTTGCCAACTTAATGAAGTAATTAAGAAACCCTCAACAAAGAATACATAGAGAAAGAACAGGCTGAAAACAGGAGCTCAGGTTTTTCATCTTAATGATCCCCTTTCTTCCTTGATGTGAAGTGCAACCTCACTGTGGTTTCTTTAGTGATTGGCAGATGTCTGCCAGTGGAACTGACATTAGTGCTCATTCCCACCCTCTAGCTGAAGCTGGAATGAAACTCCCTTACTGGAGTCAGCCTTGACCCAGCCCAGATGTGTCTGGCTATTCTAGCCTCTTACTGTCAAGCTCAGGTTGTGGTCAATCATAACGGCATGATCCGGAGACTCAGTTGAAGACATAGAGGAGTAACTTCGCCCCCATGCTTAGATTGGGAGGATGACATGGTTAAGAGCCTAGACTCTACTGCCTTCATGTCTCTCGCTTGCACCGTGAAGTGAGGTTAGCTCAGTTTTCATCTCATCAGTGTAGTGGGGACATCAATAACGTTAACTTTACAAGGTTACAGTGAAGTTTTTGTGAGTTATCATGAAACTATGTGCAAGGGTGTTAATCAGTTTTCTAGTACTGTAACTCAATACCTGAGACAATCAGCTTTCAATTAGCTGATTAGGAAGGTTTCTGTTAGCTTATGCCTTTGTAGGCTTCCATTTCTGAATGGTTGGCCTCTTGGGACTGTCTGTGGCAAGGCAAGTAGACAGTTGCTTACCTCATGGTGCCCAGAAGAAAGGAAGGAGAGAGAAGGAAATACAAGAAACATATGTTATTCCCCAATGACATAAACTCTCCGCTCTAGACCTGACCACACACAGTCTCCACTTTCCTAATAGCACCACTCTAGGACTCACCTCACAGTCTCCACTCTCCCAGTAGCACCACTCTAGGACTCACCTCACAGTCTCCACTCTCCCAGTAGCACCACTCTAGGACTCACCTCACAGTCTCCACTCTCCCAGTAGCACCACTCTAGG
>NW_021604678.1:1516702-1524633 GCF_004785775.1 Grammomys surdaster
TAGGACTCACCTCACAGTCTCCACTCTCCCAGTAGCACCACTCTAGGCCTCAACCCTTGACTTTCTATGTCTAAACCATAGCAGCTACTCAGTGTGTATGGCAAGTACTAGTAAAGTGTCTGTTCCCATTCTTTTGATGGTTTCATCAAAATCAGTGTGGTGTCAAGCAGGGAAGAGATACGCAAGCAAAACTGTTCATTGTATAAGTATTTGTTTTCTTGACTTGAAGAATTAACCAGATTGGTTTTGAACATATATTACTATGTGATTATTAGATTCCAGTTCTAAATGGAAAGATGAGGCAGTGGAAAGAAAGCACAGGATTAACTCACTATTAATCATGTCTGGAGAGTAGGAGAGAATATTTCTGCCTATGGTAAAATGGAATATATTCTCAATCTTAGAGCATATAAACCAATCTCAGGAAGTATACCTATGGAGTAACTCAGGCAGACAGACTGTTAGTGTGGAATTAGATTCTCTATCAACCACCAATTCACCTTTTCCGTTTGCAAATAAGGTTGAGACTCTCGCTAACTGAGTGAATTTACTGGCGGTAGAACTGGTTCAAAACTTGGCTCATAGGTTGTCTAACGATCTATATAACTTCACTTGCAAGTACTCGACTTACACCCTTAAGTAATTAAACACAGAAAAATAAATTACCCCTGTTAAGGACAAAGACTTCTGGTAGTCTGTGCTAATCTGTTGCACATAAAACAATATGTCCAGATGGACCTAGCTAGTCAGCATCTTCATTGCCCAAGCCTATAAGCTGCATGACATCCTCCTACTCCTGGTCCCATGATACATATGGATGATGAACAGGGACAAACCACCCAGGATACTAAACATGACTTAAGTCATGTTTCTCAGGAACTTGGCCACAGATACAACTTCATTTATATAATAAATGACATGAATGTCAACACATGACCCAGAGAAAGTTATATTAATGGTTATAATGAAAGAGAAAATGCACATAAATTAACAAAACTCTCTGTCATATTCAGTGTTCTACTGCTGTGAAGAGACACCATGACCATTCAGACTCTTATAAAAGAAGGTATTTAATTGGAGCTTTTTCACAGTTTCAGAGGTTTAGTCAAATTATATTCACGTTAGGCATTATGGTGTCACTCAGGCAGACATGCTGCTGGAGAAGCATGAGTGTTCTACATCAGATCTGCAGGCAGCAGGAAGACATGGCTACTGGGTCTGACTTGGGCTTTTGAAATACCAAAGCGCCCCCCACCCAGTGGCACACTTCCTCCAACAAGGCCACACCTACTCCAACAAGGCCATAATCTTAATTCTTTCAAATAGTGTCAGCTCCTGCTGACAGAGCATTCAAATACATGAGCCTATGGGGGCCATTCTTATTCAAACCCCTACACTCCCCAAACACTATGTGCTGCAATGTGATACCCAGAAAAGGTTTCAATACTGACAAGAGGAGTAATCTGGTGCATTCTGTGGCTCATAATTGAGTTTTCAATAAAAATTCTCAGATGCAAAGGGCAAAGAGTATGAAATTGAAAATAGACCATGCAAGGACACTGAATCAGAAGCCCAGCCTTTGGTGATCTCACTGACAGCCTCCTTTGAGATTGACTGCAGATAGTTTATTCCCTTATAGACTTGTCCTCCAGAAACCACAAAGTAGCTCCTTCCATGTGCACTAGAAGCTTGTAAGTTCCTTTACACCTCTACAGGGCAGAAACCTTCTTAGTGTGGCATCTGAACTGCCAGTTCTGTTATGCATGCTTGAAGAATGCTTATTTTAAGAGGCAGGCAGATCTCTGAGTTCAAGGCCAGATTGGTCTACATAGTAGGCCCTTGTCCAAAGCAACAACAATACCCACAAGTAATGTGATCTGCAAAGCTAGAACAGGCCTTTCTTTGATATACAAAGGTAGATGTAAAATTATGTAAGTGTTAATGAGCAGTGAGATATTTCAAATACACTTTAGAAACCGCAGACGCGTCAGCCTAAAGAAACTTTATCTTCTGTATAGTTTCCTCTGGATTATCCATAACAATGAATTTGCCTAATAATGCATTTCTCAGAAAGTATCCCCATTTTTAAATTACCCATGAGTGTTTAGCTCAGCTCCTGTCTTGAACTGTCACGGCAGCTTTTTAACTTCTGAACTCTTCAGTCTTCTGAGTTTAATTCTACCTTAAGCCTCATTGTAAATTGCCACTTTATATAAACATTGAAATCCTTTTGAGCTTCATAGGAGAGCATGACCTTAGTTGGGCAGCATTCCCTACTTTACAAACTTATGTTTCTGTCTCATTAAATTTAGGGCTCTGAGTTTAATTCCTATTTCTGTTCATATCCTTTTCTGTCTTGTCCAGTGGATTCACAATAACAAATCTTTCATTACATGGCAGACTGAGCCATGTTTCCTCACCCGCATCTAACACCTGTCGAACTTTCAGAATCTAGTAATGTGTCATAGTTCAGGGTGCATATTGACTAAAGGATCACCATATGAGTGTAGTACCTTGGATCATCTAGATACCCTGCAAAACATTGTCATAGAGGCAGGAGGGTCAGAGTTAGTGGAAGGAGAAACAAGGGCTGAAGCAGAGGAGAAAGACAAAGGAGAAGGAAGAGAAGATGCTACACTGTTGCCTTCGAAGATACAGGTAAGAGGCTGCAGTCTGAGGAATGGAAGGGCACTGAGGAATGTGGAAGAGGAAGTGACTGATTTCTATTGTAGCTCCTCTAGGAAGAGCCAGCTCTGCATAAAACCTGGAATTTAGCCCAGTGACACTAACTTTGGGCCTGAGATCCTTTTAATTGGAAGCTAATTTATTGATACTGTTTCAAGTTACTAAACTTAGCTGACGCTTTTCTGAGCATGTGCTCTCCACCACCTCCCCCCGCCCCCTCCCCCAGCTCCCCCAGGCCCTCGGTCCCCTTCCATCCACTTCTATTCAGCTATCTTTACTTTCTTCCCAGCATTGTAAATGCTTGTCTGCAGTGTGCTTGTGGGTACACATCTTCACCTTGCCTTTCACATTTTCTTTAGTATACATCACAGTGGTCAGCATGCAGAAAGTAGTCAATAAAAGAGCAGCCTTCCACAATTGCAAGATAGTTTCAATTAATATTCAAAGGAAGTATGAGAGCATCTTGTTACCTTTGCTGCATTCAGGAAAATGCAGAAACTGCACACCTTTGTTGCTTTCCACCAGTGAAGCCTTCTGTGGAAGTAATCAGAGCATCCTTGGCCTGCAGCTGCCCGTGTGTGCCTTCCCTTCTGAGTCTTAACAGCCAATAGAAAGCCAACATACACAGTTCTTAGGAATAACAATATTATTTAACTTCAGAATGTATTTTTCTGCAGGATCAGTGAAGGACCGTTATTGAAAGTGTGTGGATCTCAGATTAGGGTCACACCTTCTCGAATCTCCATTTCTTTAAGAAATAAGGAGAAATTTTCCAGTGCATCTCAGGGTACAACTCTATGACTTGGATCTGTGTCACCTGGGTTAATTTGATTGTTCAGGACTTAGTTACTTATGCCTAATGAGTAATGCTTCTATATTGTTAATTTATGTCATAGGGATAATATAATTTGCTTAATAGTGTGGAAATTCACACAGTGCTCATGTTGAAGAGAGGTAATCTGATAAGAATTCTTTCTACACTCTTCATTCCTCCTAATCCATAGCTACATACTGTGAGAAATGTTCAAGTACGTCTGCTTGCTTTATCAAGTCAAGTGGTTAAATTTTTTTCTTAAAAGGAAACTTATTTAAGTCTAGTATCACAAATTTCCTTGAATTTGTAAGATAGTATTACTATACAATTAATAATCTTGGGAAGACTAGGATTGACTCTGGGATCTTTAAGAAAAGATACTTAGGAAAATAGATTATAGGGGCTAGAAAGGTAGCTCAGTGGTTAAGAGCGCTTGTTGCACTGTAGAGATCCAGGTTTTCTCAGCACCCACATGGTGGGTCACAAGCACCCATCACTCCAGTCCGAGAGCATCTGATGCTCTCTTCTTCCATGGCATCAGGCATGCATATGGTGCACAAATATATGCATATAGGCAATCCACTCTTACACATAAAAATAAATGAAACAAATCTAAAAGAATTTAAAGAAAACTATTATAGTAATTTTTATTAAATGTGACAAGTTGTATAATTGTCTGGGAAAGGAGACAAATTCTACTCATAAATGTATTTGTCATTTTTCCAGAAGACAAGTCATTTATTTTAAAATAATGTTTGTTATGGAAGAATTTGAACTAGATATTTATGAATTCGAGTATTTGTAATATCGTAACATAGAGGGAAAAGGAATTACCCATAAATAAATGAAACTGATGATATTCATATTGTATAAGTAGCATTTTATGTTAAGTATGTCAGAATCAAAACTAAAATTTGATTATCCTTTATTTTAAAACTAAAACACAAACTTTTTTTTGAGACAAGTTCTTACTCTTTAACCCAGGGTGGCCTGGGGCTTACTCAGGATAATTAATTACCTTACCTTGGCCTTCTCAGTGCTGAGATTATAGGTGTGAGCCGCCATGCCTGGCTTATAAAATAATAATTTATTATTACTCAAAAGAGCATATTAAAAGGTCTACTTATTAAAAGTATAACACACAACTCAATCTTTTTGTTCATATTTTGACTCTAAGACTCCACATATCAACCTTTAAATTGAGATATTTTAACTCCTTTTCATAAGGAAACGGAAACAGAGAGATTAAGTTCAAGGTCACCTAGATAATACACCGTGGAGCCTGCATTTGTACTCTGACTCTTAAGGACTAATATTATCTTATCACATTATACAGCTTTGGTCTGACAGTTGAGAGGACAAGATATTTTAATGTACGTTACTTTTGGTTCTGAAGGAAAAACCATGGTCAACAAAACTCTCTCTTTTTTTTCTTTTCCTGTTGAACTACATCTAAAATTAATACCCAGCTAAGATACAACTCAGAATGAACTCACATACTTTAGGAGACACACCATCATGTCTTGGGATTCTGATAAAAATCAATAAGTTCATAAAAATCAAAGCAATGCAAAATGTCCAGAAAACAACAACAACATAAGCAAACTAACAAATACAAAAATGTAGTCATGGCTCAGGTGCCTTGTGTAGGTGGCAGCCAAATCAGATGGGTGGGAAACACTTCCTCCTGTCTCTTCTTTTACCAGAACATCCTGTTATCAGAATGGAGGAATGCTTAACCAGCTGTACCAGATTAGCTCTGGGTGGCACACTGAGGACTAAGATATAGAGAAAGAATGGTGACAAATGTCACAGCTGTCTCTGTGACAGTCCAGAGCTGATGTATTTGACCATCGATACTTTAAAGCCATCACTCTCCTATATGATCCTCTCCCCCACCCTTATCTAGAAGAGGTATACCCTGTCACTTCCCATGAAGACTTCAAGCTACAGGTCATAGTAAATTCTACATATGCTACGTGTTTTCTATGCATCTATGCAAACATGCTTACGATATAGGTTAGCAAATGAATCAGGCATAGTGATACATTAACTGTAATCGACAATGATAAAATAAAATAAGACAGCAAGGACAGTATGTCGTAATGAACTCACTGGCATCGGTAGTTTTGTGCTCTGTAGTCACTGACACAAGAGACGTTTTATACACAAACAACGTGATAGTGTGACAGTGCTGCTAACACCTGAAATTGCCACACCAGGCATGACGTAGTTCCAGGATGGTGTAAGATTTACCTATGCTCAGATAACTAATGTTCCTTCCTCCTTGATTCTCCCGTTAGTATTTTCAGACTGTGTGTGACTGAAACAAACACAAGAGCCACGGGTAATGAAAGGCCACTCAGAGTTTAATTTCCCTTCTAACTTGTCTTTGCTTGTTCATCCTTTAGTCTGACTTCACTTGTTAACTAAATTGTATGCGTGTATTGCTTGTCTAATCCAAACTGGGTAAGAATGTGTCCATGCCTTGGGTAGGAGCATGGTTTGTTTATTTTTTCACATCTGACCTTGAACAAAACCAGGTCATGGTCACATGGCACCTTCTGTGCTCAGGAGATTGAAATCACTTTTTTTTGGGGGGGGTTGTCTTTGACACCCTGGCTCTTACAAATCCTCTATGTCCCCCATTCTACTGCAGAATTCCCCAAGCTCCATCTAGTGTATGGCTGTGGGTCTCTGCATCTGCTTTTATCAGTTGCTAGATGAAGCCCCTCTGATGACATCCTTATCCTAGGCTCTGGTCTACACGTATAACACAGTATCATTAGACATCATTCTATGACTTTTTTTTTTTACCAGTCATGGTTGCTTCTGTCCTAGGTCTATCCAGCCTCTGGTTCCTGGCCCTCCAGGCAGTGCCAGGGCTGGGCTCCATCTCATGACATGGGTCTCAAACTGGACCAGTCATTGGTTGGCCACTCTCACAATTTCTGCACCACCTTCACCCCAGCATATCTTGTAGGCAGAACAAATTGTAGGTCAAAGGTTTTGTTGTTGTGTTGGTATCCCAATCTCTCCTCTGGAAACCTTGCCTGGTTACATAGGGTGACCATGTTTTATTTTGTTTTTGTTTTTGTTTTTGTTTTTGTTTTTAATGCAGTCTTTGGTTAAGGGACATTTAGGTTGTGTCTAGATTCTGATTCTTTTTTTTTTTTTTATTGGATGATTTATTTACATTTCCTATGTTGTCCCCTTACCCCATCCCCCACCACCCCCTCGGAACCCCCAATCCCCTCGCCCCTCCTCCTTCTCTGTGGATGTAACCTCTATCTACCCCCCCCCACTCCCACCTCCCTACCCTCAAAATTCCCACCCCCTGGGGCATCCAGCCTTCATGAGGTCAAGGTTCTCTTCTTCCACCTATGCCCAGCAGGGCCCTCCACTTTTACATATTCAGCTGAAGCCCTGGATCCCCCCCTAAGTGCTCCCAGGCTGGTGGTTTAGACCCTGGGAGCTGTGGTTGGTTGGTATTGTTGCTCTCCTCATGGTGCTGTAAATCCTTTCAGCTCCTTCAGTCTTCACTCTAACTCCTCTATTGAGAACCCCATGATCAGTTCAATGGCTAGTTGTGAGCATCTGCCTCTGAATATGTCTGACTCTTGAAGGCCTCTGAGGAGATATCCATATCAGGCTCTTATCAGCATGCACTTCCTGTCTTCCACATCAGCATCTACCTTTGGTGATTGCACATGGGATAGATACTCAGGTGGAGTGGTCTTCAGACGGCCCCTCCTTCAGTTTCTGTCCCTCACTTTGTCTCCATATTTGCTCCCTTGAGTATTTTGTTGCTCCTTCTAAGAAGGACCGAATCACCCTCACTTGGTCTTCCTTCTTTATGGGCTTCATGTGGCCTGTGAGTTGCATCTTGGGCATTTCAAGGTTCTAGGCTAATATCCAATAATCAGTGAGTGAATACCATGTGTCTTCTTTTGTGATTGGCTTACCTCACTCAGGATGATAATTTCTAGTTCCATCCATTTACCTAGGAACCTCTCGAATTCATTGTTTTTAATAGCTGAGTAATACTCCATTGTGTAAATATACCACATTTTTTGAATCCATTCCTCAGTTGAAGGACATCTGGGTTCTTTCCAGCTCCTGGCTATTATAAATAAGGCTGCTATGAACATAGTTGAGCATATGTCCTTATTATATGTTCGAGCATCTTCTGGGTATATGCCTAGGAGTGGTATAGCTGGATCCTCGGGTAATGCTATGTCCAATTTTCTGAGGAACCGCCAGACTGATTTCCAAAGTGGTTGTACAATCTTGCAGTCCCACCAGCAATGGAGGAGTGTTCCTCTTTCTCCACACCCTCGCCAGCATCTACTATCACCTGAGTTTTTAATCTTAGCCATTCTGACTGGTGTGAGATGGAATCTCAGGGTTGTTTTGATTTGCATTTCCCTGA
>NW_021604678.1:1524643-1527424 GCF_004785775.1 Grammomys surdaster
GGTGTCATTTCCCTAATTTCTTTTTCAGTCTGTTTATCTTTCATGTAGAGGAAGGCTACTGATTTGTTTGAGTTGATTTTATAACCAGCCACTTTGCTGAAGTTGTTTATCAGGTTTAGGAGTTCTCTGGTGGAAGTTTGGGGGTCACTTAAGTATACTATCATATCATCTGCAAATAGCGATATTTTGACTTCTTCCTTTCCTATTTGTATCCCTTTGACTTCTTTTTGCTGTCTAATTGCTCTGGCTAAGACTTCCAGTACTATATTGAATAGGTAGGGGGAGAGTGGGCAACCTTGTCTAGTCCCTGATCTTAGTGGGATTGCTTCGAGTTTCTCTCCATTTAGCTTGATGTTGGCTACTGGTTTGCTGTAAATTGCTTTTACTATGTTTAGGTAGGGGCCTTGAATTCCTGATCTTTCCAAGACTTTTATCATGGAGGGATGTTGAATTTTGTCAAATGCTTTCTCAGCATCTAATGAGATGATCATGTGGTTTTTTTCTTTAAGTTTGTTTATATAGTGGATTACATTGATGGATTTCCGAATATTGAGCCATCCCTGCATTCCTGGGATAAAACCTACTTGATCATGATGGATGATTGTTTTGATGTGGTCTTGGATTCGGTATGCTAGAATTTTATTGAGTATTTTTGCATCGATGTTCATAAGGGAGATTGGTCTGAAGTTCTCTTTCTTTGTTGGGTCCTTGTGGGGTTTGGGAATGAGTGTAATTGTAGCTTCATAGAACGAATTGGGTAGTGTTCCTTCTGTCTCTATTTTGTGGAATAGTTTGAAGAGAATTGGTATTAGGTCTTCCTTGAAGGTCTGATAGAATTCAGCACTAAAACCATCTGGTCCTGGGCTTTTTTTAGTGGGGAGGCTTTTGATGACTGCTGCTATTTCCTGAGGGGTTATGGGACTATTTAGATGGTTTATCTGCTCCTGGTTTAACTTTGGTACCTGGTATCTGTCTAGGAAATTGTCCATTTCATCCAGGTTTTCCAGTTTTGTTGAGTATAGGCCTTTGTAGTAGGATCTGATGATTTTTTGAATTTCTTCAGTTTCTGTTGTTATGTCTCCCTTTTCAGTTCTGATTTTATTAATTTGGATACTGTCTCTGTGCCCTCTGGTTAATCTGGCTAAGGGTTTATCTATCTTGTTGATTTTCTCAAAGAACCAACTCCTGGTTTTATTGATATTTTGTATTGTTCTTTCTGTTTCTATTTGGTTGATTTCAGCCCTGAGTTTGATTATTTCCTGCCTTCTACTCCTCCTGGGTGTATTTGCTTCTTTTTGTTCTAGAGCTTTTAGTTGTGCAGTCAACTTGTTAGTGTGTGCTCTTTCCAGTTTCTTTTTGTAGGCACTTAGAGCTATGAGCTTTCCTCTTAGCACTGCCTTCATGGAGTCCCACAAGTTTTGGTATGATGTGTCCTCATTTTCATTGAATTCTAAAAAGTCTTTTATTTCTTTCTTTATTTCTTCCTTGACCAAGTCATCATTGAGTAGAGAGTTGTTCAGTTTCCATGTGTACGTGGGTTTTCCATTGTTTTTGTCATTATTAAAGACCAGTCTTAGTCCGTGGTGATCTGATAAGATGCAAGGGATTATTTCAATCTTTTTGTATCTGTAGAGGCTTGTTTTGTGACCAATTATATGGTCTATTTTGGAGAAGGTACCATGAGGTGCTGAGAAAAAGGTATATTCTTTTGTTTTAGGATGAAATGTTCTATAGATGTCTGTTAAGTCCATTTGGTTCATAACTTCTGTTAATTTCAAAGTGTCTCTGTTTAGTTTCTGTTTCCATGATCTGTCCATTGCTGACAGTGGGGTGTTGAAATCCCCCACTATTATTGTGTGAGGTGTAATGTGTGTTTTGAGCTTTAGTAAAGTTTCTTTTATGTATGTAGGTGCCCTTGCATTTGGAGCATAGATGTTCAGATTTGAGAGTTCACCTTGGTAGATTTTTCCTTTGATGAGTATGAAGTGTCCTTCCTTATCTTTTTTGACTAATTTTGGATGAAAGTTGATTTTATTTGATATTAGAATGGCTACTCCAGCTTGTTTCTTGGGACCATTGGCTTGAAAAATTGTTTTCCACCCTTTTATTCTGAGGTAGTGTCTGTCTTTGTCACTGAGGTGCGTTTCTTGTATGCAGCAAAATTCTGGGTCTTGTTTGTGTATCCAGTCTGATAGTCTGCGTCTTTTTATTGGGGAATTGAGACCATTGATGTTAAGAGATATTAAGGAAAAATGATTGTTGCTTCCTGTTATTTTTTTTATTAGAGGTAAAGTTATGTTTGTATCTTTTTTGGGGGTTGTTGGAAGATTACTTACTTGCTTTTCCTAGGTTGTAGTTTCCCTCCTTGTGTTGGCATTTTCCATCAATTATCCTTTGAAGTGCTGGGTTTGTGGGAAGATATTGTGCAAATTTGGTTTTGTCATGGAATATCTTGGTTTCACCATCTATAGTGATTGAGAGTTTTGCTGGGTATAGTAATCTGGGCTGGCAATTGTGTTCTCTTAGGGTCTGTATGATGTCCGTCCAGGCTCTTCTGGCTTTTATAGTCTCTGGTGAGAAGTCTGGTGTAATTCTTATAGGTCTGCCTTTATATGTTACTTGACCTTTTTCCCTTACTGCTTTTAGTATTTTTTCTTTGTTTTGTGCATCTGATGTTTTGATTATTATGTGACGGGAGGTATTTCTTTTCTGGTCTAGTCTATTTGGTGTTCTGTAGGCTTCTTGTATGTTTATGGGCATCTTGTTCTTTAGGTTAGGGAA